>NC_056733.1:1268858304-1269120804 GCF_019279795.1 Protopterus annectens | reverse complement strand
TCTGTAAGTCTGTAATTGACTCTTTTTTCCCCCAGCCTGTTGTGCTGCATTAGCGCCCATTACCACCCCATGGGATCCTGTCTTTTCATGCATAGCTTGCCTTTTGGTGCCTTTATTCTGCTTTTAGTCACTGTCTGATACCAAGAATCAGAGTCAAGTGAGTCATTATCCATAGCTAGCTGGTTATGTTGCCAGATGTCTACTCCACCACCTCTCCCTGTGGCATCCAACAAGCTCCTTTCTTCTCAGGGTTTGTATTGCTCCCCAGTCAGCTTGAAGTTCCACACCAAATATCCAGCTACTGTAGTACTGCACTGCTTGACAAGCCTAGCAATATTGCTTAACAGTTATTTCTACTGAAGCTACCATCTAGTTTCTGCCTTGAGGTGCAAAAAGCAGTGGGTCTAGCTACATTGTCAACTCTTCCCCTGAATGGTGAAGCAGACATTAGACATCCCATCCACCAAGCTACTCCCACTCCCAAGTTCATTAGCAAATGTAGAATCTTCAGTGTTATAGTCAGGGCTACTTCCTGTTGTGCAGCAGCAAAAAACGGTTGCATTATTGTTAGCCTATACAATTATTATATAGGTTCATAGGTTCATAGGTAGGTACTAGGCTATCTGCCCGAGGGCATTTATAAGCCTAGCCAGAGTGTGTCGGCTTTTGCCGCCCCATTGATTAATTAACTGAGCCTCTGTCAAGCAGAGCCAATGAAGTGATCCCAGGGGTGTATTTTCTGTTACCCATCCACTCATCAAGGCTTTTCTTGAAGAGTGTTAGTGAGGGGCTCTGCCTAATGTAGTTAGGAATTTTGTTCCAAAGCATGGGGAGTCTCTGTGACAGGAATCTATCCCTCCAGCATGTTCTATTTATTGTTGTGGCGAGGTTTAGCTCACTAGAGCGTGTGGCTCGCAGTGACTTGGATTTCTTTAGGTGGAGCATGTCCATCAATTCTGAGTTGGACATGGCTTTGTAAGTCAGGCAGAGATCACCTCTGAGTAAGCGATATGCCACTAAGTACAGCCAGAGGTTTTTCAGCTGGGCTGCATAGGACATATGTTTGAGGCCAGTAATCCTCTTGTTGAGGTGCTTTTGTGGTCTTTCCAGCTGTTGGAAGTGTCTTGTGAGGTACATCCCAAATGGGGCATTGTACTCTATGATGGGTCTGATGAGTGATGAGTAGAGGGGCACTATAACCTCTTTATTTCTAGATGTGAACCCCTTAGTAATTAGATGGGCTACATCGAAGGATTTCCTAACTACTTTGGCAATATGATTGTCAAAGGAGAGATTACTATCTACCTGGGATCCCAGATCTCTTATTACTTCTTCTGTATTAAGGGGGCTGCCACCTATGTGGTAATTTGTGGGTGTTTTGTTTTTCCCAAACGGGATGACTATGCATTTTTTGGCATTTAGCTTGAGGCCATGACTTTGACACCAGGTGTCTGTCTCAGTAAGGCCTGTATGGCTAGGCTTATGTAGGCCCTAGGTCTGATAGCCTAGTACCTATCTATGAACCTATATTAAAGCAAATATGATTTATTATGAAAATAATTAGATCCATAATCATTCAAATAAAAACAATTCTATAAATATATTAATTCAATTAATAAGATGACATCAATTGATACAATTATTATTAGTTACAATGTTATACAAACTGCTTATGTGATTGCTAGTGAATTAGTAAGTTATTTTCAAATGTCAATCAAAATGTTTCTTATTATAAAATTCATGCTGATGAAATTCCTGTTTCAGGACTTTGTCTAACTATAACTGAAATCTCCATATTTGATGCGCTTAACAAAATTAGGAAAACCACATCAACTGGACCAGATATGATACCAGGGTAATTACTACTGAGTATTAAAGTGCTGCGGTAGCGTTGTCGCCTCACAGCTAGACGTTGCCCGTTCGATTCTCAGTTAGAGTGTCTTCTGTGTGGCAACATGCGTGAATGGGCGTTCCTTCATTGAAGGTTGTGCGTTAGGCCCAGCAAGCCAGCATGTAAAACTCTATTGCCAATCATTAGCAGACCGGAGTTCCGCTGTGGCAACCCCTAACCGGGAAAAGCCGAAAGACACAAACATTAAAAATGAATTCAACAAGTTGTTGGCTAATGGAGCTGTTCCAAATAATTGGAAACTATCTTGTATTATGCCAATCCATATAAAATGATAGGAAATCCTTATTTCCTAACTACAGACCGATAAGCTTAACAGAATTACTTTGTAAATGTTTCAAAAAGGTACTTGTTGGATTTGAAGGACAGCACTGGTAACAGCTTAGTGGTAACTGATACACAACAGCATGACTTTATCAAAATAAGATCAACTTTGAGTAACCTGGTGAGTTTCTATGAACAGATAACTACAGCTTTAGACCTAGAATAGTCACCAAAAGTAATTTAATTGGACCTAGCTAAGGCATTTGACTGTCTTCCACATCAGTCTATTTACAAATGTTTAACAGAAAACAATGTTGCTAGCTAGATTATAAAATAGTATGTTAATACTCAGAATGAGTATTTTGGGTATTTCCTGGTTAAATCTGATGCTCCATAGGGATCAGTGTTGGGGGCAGCATTATTCAGTACTGTATTTTCTACTATTTCCATGAACACTAAATTTTAGGCACACAAATATGCTGCTGACTGGAAAAATGGGTTTATATTGCAAAAATAATTGATGCTGATGAAGGCATTACATGTTCATTATCACTGAGTAAGTGGGTACTTGAAACTGGCCTTAAATTCATTTTTGTTAAGTATAATATTAAGTGCATTTCAAACAAAATTCCAAGATTTCCAATATATTTAACAACTTTACAACTTAACGAGGTTAAGGAATATAAAGACTTAGGCATCATCATATTATCTAACCCATCCTTTAAATCACATGGTAAAGCAATCAGTTAAATGACCATCCAATATATGGGTTATCTCTTAAGGAATCTTTCTTCTAGTGATGAGAACTTTGTGTTGCTGATATTTAAATACACAGACATGTGAATATGAATTCAGTGAAAAAACTTGGAAACTCCAAGATGAGTCATTTATATCTAATTGCTAAAATCACAAGACTGGAATAATATACCCATTTGGGTTAAACAGACTGACAGTGTTGATATTTTTAAAATAAATTTAGACAAATGGGCCAGATAATATGTTTTTGTACCATTTCTTGATGAATCAGTGTTCCACAATAGCATTTCAGTCTGAAACTGTACTTGAATTAATGAATATATAAATGTATATGTATGTGTGTGTACACATACTCACCCACCCACCTACACACATACATACATACACACACACACACACACACACACACACACACACACACACACACACACACACACACACACACACACACACACATTGCATATTGCTTCTCCTAAGACCGGAGAGTGTACACTATGGAGAAACAAAGCTACTTTTTCTTGTGAGATGGGATAAAAGTGATATAATAAAAATGAGGGCATGATGAAAATGAATTTGGACCCATGACAATGGCTGTTTTTTGGGTTTAATACTTCTAGAGACTCAAAACTTGCATTGTTTAAACACAGTTTTGCTATTGCTGATCTGTTCCTGATAGAGAGTGTTCTGAATTACCACTGCAGGGGACTTAATGTATATAAAATAGTATGAAAATATTTTAGATGTGATTGTGAAAAAGTACATTACCTGAACGTTAAATGTATCTTTATCATCTTCATCATCAACATCATCATAACATTATGATTTGTATCACAAGATGAAAAATGTATCAAACAAGAGATAATACCAGTCTAGGGGGGAAACTGACACAAAACATGATAAGAAATTCTCAAGAAAGACCTGACTTAGTTGGAACAGCTGACTGGTTTGTTACAGTTGATGATCAGTGCCAAGATATACAAAATTATGAAAAATGTAAAAAAAAAACTTCAAGTTATATCTACATGTTGATCAGAGTATGGGTAACAAGGAAATTTGATGAAAAGAAGAGCACAGCATGAGACACATATAGCACAACTGTAACCCACAAAAAGAAATTATTGCAAAAAAAGAATCTGGATAGAACAAAAATATCTTTATCTTCCATACGAAGAATGTTATTCATTCTCTTTGCAGGTGAGCGATGGGCAATATCTATATTATAATATGCAGTCTGCTCCATGCACTACTGAATGTTAATAGCAGTAATTAGGAATTTGTCAGTAAGAGATAAAACAACTTTATACTAAATTAAAATAATTACATCATGGCCTTAAATTATATATTTTATTTCATTTTAGTACTTGCCATTCACACTTGCAGCCTAACTGATTAGAACACATTTGGTATAGTGGACATACAAAGCCCCTAGTGATCTAGGTAGAACATACTTACCTTCAGATGTAGGTTGTACACATGCAGAAAATGAACGAGACAAGCACTGCAAACAGTTTTGAAACACCTGGAGTTAAAGGCACCGAGGATACAGAATTGACACAGGAAAAAATCATGCATACAAGATTGTCAGGGTAACTTTTTATGACTACATTGACACAGATGAAGATGATTAGACTAGTGATTATAATGATGATGTTGATGATGTTCATAAATAATGATTGTGTAATGCAATCTTTCACCATCACATAAAAAATATTTTCACACTGTAACACATCCACTGAGATGTACACTGATGCCACCAATATAAATGCTTGTCCTGTGTGCATCAGCTCTGATCAAAAAGATCATGCCTGGTATTTACCTTTGACCTTAATTATGCAGATAATACAAAATAATGTATTTTGGACAGCTGCGATTGGTCAGTTTAATTTAAAAATCTTAATTAATGTTAATACAGGGCGACTTGTCAGAAAGTATATATTGCATTTCAAGGCAGTCTGTGTTAATGCAAAACCGCATCACCAGAATGGTAACCACTCAACATTAGCAAAGGCTAATTCAAATACGTCACAACATGCTAGCAATAAATGGTGCTAAAATGACAACAGCGAAAAACAACAAAGAAAGTAATAGTTGTCATCCTTCAAGATTTCCTGTTTTCTACTATTTATCTGTGGGGTAGACATGCAGACTATCTTAATGTGTGCCATTTATGTAAATCTGAAGTTTGAAGCAGTACCCCACAAAAGTTGCATCTGTTTTAAGGTACCAATCTGTTGTATGTACCACAAATACTATGAAATACAACTATTTCTGAGCTTTAAAACTGCATCTGTGCTTTAGAGAGGTTTCAGTACATGATCTCTCTTTCTCTCTGTCTCAGAAGCTTTCTGGGGAGGTGTTTAAATGATTAAGTTTCCACATAAGCTTTTTTAACATGAATCTACTGAGCTGTTATACAAAAATGAACAGCTGCCATAAGCCAAGTCTGAAAGCAATGAACTTTTAAGTGGGACATCTGGTTTAGGCAATATTACTCTGTTCTATTAGTTGCCATTTCAGTCTTGTATAACCTATTATTTGCATTTTAGTACACTGCTTGCATCAGAGAAAACTTTTCCTGCATGTAAACTATAAATTGTACATTAATAGTAAGTTGTTATTATGCTGCAGGACTATATAGCTTGAGGATTGTAGTGAACATACATCTTCCAGTAAAAAAAAAAAAAAAAAAAAAAACAGAGTGAGCATTTACAGGGTAAGTAAGTGGGTGCATGAGAATGCAGCAAGATGGGTTTTTGTGGGCAGGCATGCCAGGTGCAGTAGGCTGACACAGTTCTTTTATACTAATCTGATTTAAACAAGAAACTATCAGTTAGGAAGTACATTTACACCGAATGATGTTTCTAAGGTGCTGTGTTTTCTGCTTGTTACACTGATTTTTACCTTCACTACTTTCAGTGACTTGCAGCCTTTCCATTGTTGGTGAGTCATAATCAGGCACTGCCTTATGGATAGACCATGTTAGAGTATAGTTTTAGTGGTGACTCATGTTCAATTACTGGGTACATTTTTTAAATACTGAGAAGCCCAGTTAGACCTTCCTATTCATACACTTGTTACAGATGCACATTCTTAAAGTTAATGAAAAATATGCACAGCTGAAAACAGTGGGTTTAGGACTTCACAGCAGTTTCCTGAATTTCAGATTTTCATGCACTGTTTCTGATATAAAAACGCTCTCTTCTTATATATAACTACATTTAGTGATACTTTGAAAACTGCCTCTTATACTTTGAAAACTGCCTCATTCTCACAAATAGTATCTTCAATTTGCGTGTTAAAAAATCATTTATTAAACTTCTTTGTTATGCCACTAGAGGCCAGCATTTGTCTTCATTGCTGTTAATAACAGCACACAAAATTATGTTTCTGACTGAACATGACTGTAATAGTTTTATAATTTTGTTATATCTGACAAACACTGTTACATGAAGTTATTTATTTTAACAGAAATGTGATTGTGTTATGTATATGAGTTGGCAAAGAAGTTAAGATTGCTAGCTGTAGTGTAGGGTTTCATTCCCTCAGTCCTCATTTTCCTGTTGTGTGACCTTGAGGAAGTTGTAACCAGACGTTGCTCCTGGGTCGCTTCTAAAAATGGACTGTGTGGCCAGTGGGCCTACCTGGTTAACAAATGTCATTATTATTATTATTATTATTATTATTATTATTATTATTATTATTACTATTATATCACTTGCGGAGAAAAACTTTAATACTTTTCTCAGAAGATATGCTTGGGGATTGTGTATGACCCTACATTATTAATGAGACAATACTTATGCAAAATACAGCTTTGATATGTTCACATAATATGGTCTGCAGTTACTGATATTGACAAATAAAAAATAACTCATGAATTTATGTCTATTTAATTTCTGTATGCTATAATGAACACTGCAATTCTGTTGCAAAAATATTTAGACTTTCTTCATAAAGGACTATAACTTGTAATACCATCATGTGTCCCAACTATTCCTAATTTTGCAGAGCATTCTTTATTTTGCTTCATATTTTTGCCCTTTGTTCATATTTTTTCTTTATTTGTTTTATGGCAAAACACAGGATTATATTCAAGCAGTAATGCTAGATATTACAGTTTCATATTTTTATTGTTCCAAATTTGTATATTGATGCAAAACCTAATTGTTTTCCTGTTATCTTTTTAAGCAAATGACAATAAGTGCCCTTGATGTTGGGCCTTTATCTACCATTATTTTTGGTTTTGCCAACAATTCTTGAGGAAAGAAGTTGAGTAGTATGAGAGGAACCCTTACAGAACAACTTAAGTATTTAAAAACTGTACTGGAAATGTAGTTAGGATTTTACAGTCTATGAATATTTTAAAATATATTTTCACTAAACTCAGCTGTTTACTTGGGTACATTTTGTTCTCAGTTTACTGAGTTTGTTTTGCATGCAAGGCAGTAAAAAAATCTTCTCTAGAAAAGTTATTCCATTAGGTTTTTACTGTTTAGACTAAACATTTATTATACCAAAACAAAATAAGAGCATTTTTCATTTAATACAACATGATTCTATATAAGCATTGTTGGGATACAATTAACTTTTAAAAACATTAAATGGAAAATGTTTAATTCTAAATAAATAAGAAAATGATAAAGCAGTCAGTTAAAGGTATTTAAAGATCAAAAAATGACAATCATTTTTAGCAGAATGAACGTTAATCACAATGATAAAAAGGATCTCAAAAAATGATTGAAAATTGGAAGCAGCACTGAAGAAAAGCTCTTAGTCTTATGTAAGGCCTTAACCCTGCAATTTGCATTACCAAGTGAATCTTTGAGCCAGCTAACAAGAGAAAACAAACAGATGCAAGGCCTCAAGCAAGAAGAAGCATACCTCTCAAGTTTACAAGGAACGTACCTCATTTGGTGTCTTACAAAGTCCATGTTCTTAGAAGTTCCACATTGAAAGGGTCTGTCACACGTACAGTGTTAGGAATTTTTTTAACTGATATTCATGGTAAACAGAAATGAATCATGCAAGAATATCTTTTAATGAATTAATAAGTAAAAGCAGCATATTTTAACCATTCTCTGACCTTTCTGGTTGAAGTTATTAGTAAGCCATGAGTATGTGTTCCACATTTTTCCCATTTGTTAAACATTATGAGGGCTAGTATTCGTCATTTTAGAGATGGAAGGTTAAGAGCTATGAGAAGAAGAGCAGCAACCATAAACATAACATATTATCTTATCACCTATTGCTTTTCTTACATACCCTGCAGATCTAACAAGTGGTCCATCACTGGTAAAATGTTAAACCATAGCCATTAGAACTACTTTATAGGTTCATAGGTTCATAGGTAGGTACTAGTCTATCTGCCCGAGGGCATTTATAAGCCTAGCCAGAGTGTATCGACTTTCGACACCCCATTGATTAATTAACTGAGCCTCTGTCAAGCAGAGCCAATGAAGTGATACCAGGGGTGTATTTTCTGTTACTCATCCACTCGTCAAGGCTTCTCTTGAAGAGTGTTAGTGAGGGGCTCTGCCTAATGTAGTTAGGAATTTTGTTCCAAAGCATGGGGAGTCTCTATGACAGGAATCTATCCTTCCAGCATGTTCTAGTTATTGTTGTGGCGAGGTTTAGCTCACTAGAGCTGCGTGGCTCGCAGTGACTTGGATTTCTTTAGGTGGATCATGTCCATCAATTCTGAGTTGGACATGGCTTTGTAAGTTAGGCAGAGATCACCTCTGAGTAAGCAATATGCCACTGAGTACAGCCGGAGATTTTCAGTCGGGCTGCATAGGACATATCTTTGAGGCCAGTAATCCTCTTGGTGAGGTGCTTTTGTGGTCTTTCCAGCTGTTGGAAGTGTCTTGTGAGGTACATCCCAAATGGGGCATTGTACTCTATGATGGGTCTGATGAGTGACGAGTAGAGGGGCACTATAACCTCTTTATTTCTAGATGTGAACCCCTTAGTAATTAGATGGGCCACATAGAAGGGTTTCCTAACTACTTTGGCAATATGATTGTCAAAGGAGAGATTACTATCTGCCTGGGTCCCCAGATCTCTTATTACCTCTTCTGTATTAAGGGAGCTGCCACCTATGTGGTAATTTGTGGGTGTTTTGTTTTTCCCAAACGGGATGGCTATCATTTTTTGGCATTTAGCTTGAGGCCATGACTTTGACACCAGGTGTCTGTCTCAGTAAGGCCTTTTTGAAGGGTGCCCATGTCAGCTGGAGAGTCAATTATGGCTCCCAGTTTGCAGTCATTGGCAAACTTGGTTAGCCACAGTCCTCCTGTGTTTGCCTGTACTTCTGAGAAATATATGCCGAATAGTAGGGGTCCCAGAGCCGAGCCTTGCGGGACACCACTTGTGACTGGTTTAGAGTCGGACCTGGAGCCCACTATTCTTACCGTGTGAGTTCTGTCTGTAAGCCAGTTGGCAACCCATCTTATGATGTAGGGGTTTATGTTCAGGCTGGTGAGTTTTTCTATAATAACCGAGTGAGGAATGGTGTTGAACACCTTGGTGAGATCAAGGTAGGCTGGGTGAATCACCTTTCCCTTGTCTATGGCCTTGGTGACTGTCTCAAAGAAGTCATCCAGGTTTAGTAGACATGATCTGCCCTTAACAAAGCCAAACTGGGTTGAGTCAAGTGTTTTGAGGTTTCCAATGTCTTTGTTAATTAGTTCCATGATGATGTGCTCCATAGCCTTGCAGACCAGGCTAGTCAGGCTTATGGGGTGATAGTTACCATGGTCAGTTGTGGCCCCTCCTTTATGGAGCGGAATAACTGTTGCTTTGCACCATTCTATGGGTACGTAGCCTGTGGAGAGGCTGAGGTTGAACAGCGTGTTTAGGTGGGGGGTTAGTTTGTTCTGTAGTTCATGCAAGATGCAGCCTGGGACACCATCTGGCCCCATTGATGCTGTGTTTTTGGCTTTTGAAAGGGCTGTTTTCACCTGTGCTTCTGTGATTTCTGGGACACTACACTTTTCCGGTATTGTTGTGGGCCCTTTTGAAGGTGAGAGGGAGGTGAAGTTTGCACTGAATCTATCTGCTAGGATGTTGGCAATATCAGTAGGTTCAGTATATCTTGTGCTATTTTGCACTAGCTCAGAGCATATCTGTGAGTTGCCACTTAGATTCTTGACATAGCTAAAGAAGGCTTTGTGGTTATCTTTCGAATCCTTGGCTATTTTTCTTTCAAATTTAGCCTTGGATGATTTTATGAGGGACTTTAGTTTTTTACTGATCAGGATGTCTTTCCTTCTTGGGATTTGCTTTTTTTTCTGAACTAGTTTCCTCCTTCTGTTGTATAACCTGTTTATGGCAGGGGTCCACCAGACTGGTTTCCTTCTCTTAGGAGAGCGAGTCTTGGTTTTGCTAGGGATGGCACGATCCATGCATCCTTGTAGGTGCTCATAGAGTGCAATTGTAAAGGATTCTGCATCTTGGGCAGTGTTATCCTTTAGCATGGGGGCTGTGAAACTTACCACCTCTGCCTTAAGTAAGGTGAAGTTTGGTTTAGAAAAGTTTTTCACTGTGGTTTCCTTGGTTGGGGGTGGTGGTGGGGTGTGGACATCCAGGGTGATTAGTTTATGGTCTGATCTAACCAGTGACGGGTTGACCTCCGGTACAGAACACCTGTCGCCCATGTTGGTGATGACCAGGTCCAATATGTTGTGGTCTCTAGTAGGGGAGTTTACCAGCTGATCCAGGGCATTTGAGTTGATAAATTCCAGGAAGCACTGAGCCTGGGAGCTTGTACTCAAGTAGTTTTCCCAGTTAATGGTAGGGTAATTGAAATCGCCCAATATCAGGGTGCTCGGTAGGACCTCATATTTTCCAGTGTCTCCAGAAAGGCTGAGGGGTGGTCCTGGGTCATAGATGGTGATCTGTAGCAGACCACAATTTGCATTGCAGATTTGACTGATGTTAGTTGCACATGGATGATCTCAGAGGTATCATGCTGTGCTACTAACCTGGAGGTGTGGGTATCCTTGATGAATATGGATACACCCCCTCCTTTTGTGTTTTGGTCCGTGTTCTGTGGCCGAAATGTGTGGTATGAGTTGTAGCCCAGTAGTGCTGGAGTGCTCTCTGGAGCCTTGAACCAGGTTTCAGTTAATGCACAGATGTCGACGTTCTCCATACTTAGGAGTGCTTCGAGCGCATGCATTTTGAGATTTAAACTCCTGGCGCTGAGGAGCATAACCCTCATTTTTTTACTTGTGCTGTTTACAGTGGTGGGTTTGAATTTTGAGCCTTGCCTCAAAATGGCACTATGGGGGCAGCAAGAGCCTTGGTCAGTATTCAGCCAAGGGTGACAGGTGCAAGCCAGCTGTTGGAAGTGTCTTGTGAGGTACATCCCAAATGGGGCATTGTACTCTATGATGGGTCTGATGAGTGATGAGTAGAGGGGCACTATAACCTCTTTATTTCTAGATGTGAACCCCTTAGTAATTAGATGGGCTACATTGAAGGATTTCCTAACTACTTTGGCAATATGATTGTCAAAGGAGAGATTACTATCTACCTGGGATCCCAGATCTCTTATTACTTCTTCTGTATTAAGGGGGCTGCCACCTATGTGGTAATTTGTGGGTGTTTTGTTTTTCCCAAACGGGATGACTATGCATTTTTTGGCATTTAGCTTGAGGCCATGACTTTGACACCAGGTGTCTGTCTCAGTAAGGCCTGTATGGCTAGGCTTATGTAGGCCCTAGGTCTGATAGCCTAGTACCTATCTATGAACCTATATTAAAGCAAATATGATTTATTATGAAAATATTTAGATCCATAATTATTCAAATAAAAACAATTCTATAAATATATTAATTCAATTAATAAGATGACATCAATTGATATAATTATTATTAGTTACAATGTTATACAAACTGCATATGTGATTGCTAGTGAATTAGTAAGTTATTTTCAAATGTCAATCAAAATGTTTCTTATTATAAAATTCATGCTGATGAAATTCCTGTTTCAGGACTTTGTCTAACTATAACTGAAATCTCCATATCTGATGCACTTAACAAAATTAGGAAAACCACATCAACTGGACCAGATATGATACCAGGGTAATTACTACTGAGTATTAAAGTGCTGCGGTAGCGTTGTCGCCTCACAGTTAGACGTTGCCCGTTCGATTCTCAGTTAGAGTGTCTTCTGTGTGGCGACATGCATGAATGGGCGTTCCTTCGTTGAAGGTTGTGCGTTAGGCCCAGCAAGCCAGCATGTAAAACTCTACTGCCAATCATTAGCAGACCAGAGTTCCGCTGTGGCAACCCCTAACCAGGAAAAGCCGAAAGCCACAAACATTAAAAATGAATTCAACAAGTTGTTGGCTAATGGAGCTGTTCCAAATAATTGGAAACTATCTTGTATTATACCAATCCATATAAAATGATAGGAAATCTTTATTTCCTAACTACAGACCGATAAGCTTAACAGAATTACTTTGTAAATGTTTCAAAAAGGTACTTGTTGGATTTGAAGGACAGCACTGGTAACAGCTTAGTGGTAACTGATACACAACAGCATGACTTTATCAAAATAAGATCAACTTTGAGTAACCTGGTGAGTTTCTATGAACAGATAACTACAGCTTTAGACCTAGAATAGTCACCAAAAGTAATTTAATTGGACCTAGCTAAGGCATTTGACTGTCTTCCACATCAGTCTATTTACAAACGTTTAATAGAAAACAATGTTGCTAGCTAGATTATAAAATAGTATGTTAATACTCAGAATGAGTATTTTGGGTATTTCCTGGTTAAATCTGATGCTCCATAGGGATCAGTGTTGGGGGCAGCATTATTCAGTACTGTATTTTCTACTATTTCCATGAACACTAAATTTTAGGCACACAAATATGCTGATGACTGGAAAAATGGGTTTATATTGCAAAAATAATTGATGCTGATGAAGGCATTACAGAGTAAGTGGGTACTTGAAACTGGCCTTAAATTCATTTTTGTTAAGTATAATATTAAGTGCATTTCAAACAAAATTCCAAGATTTCCAATATATTTAACAACTTTACAACTTAACGAGGTTAAGGAATATAAAGACTTAGGCATCATCATATTATCTAACCCATCTGTTAAATCACATGGTAAAGCAATCAGTTAAATGACCATCCAATATATGGGTTATCTCTTAAGGAATCTTTCTTCTAGTGATGAGAACTTTGTGTTGCTGATATTTAAATACACAGACATGTGAATATGAATTCGGTGAAAAAACTTGGAAACTCCAAGATGTGTCATTTATATCTAATTGCTAAAATCACAAGACTGGAATAATATACCCATTTGGGTTAAACAGACTGACAGTGTTGATATTTTTAAAATAAATTTAGACAAATGGGCCAGATAATATGTTTTTGTACCATTTCTTGATGAATCGGTGTTCCACAATAGCATTTCAGTCTGAAACTGTACTTGAATTAATGAATATATAAATGTATATGTATGTGTGTGTACACATACTCACCCACCCACCTACACACATACACACACACACACACACACACACACACACACACACACACACACACACACACACACACACACACACACACACACACACATTGCATATTGCTTCTCCTAAGACCGGAGAGTGCACACTATGGAGAAACAAAGCTACTTTTTCTTGTGAGATGGGATAAAAGTGATATAATAAAAATAAGAGGGCATGATGAAAATGAATTTGGACCCATGACAATGGCTGTTTTTTGTGTTTAATACTTCTAGAGACTCAAAACTTGCATTGTTTAAACACAGTTTTGCTATTGCTGATCTGTTCCTGATAGAGAGTGTTCTGAATTACCACTGCAGGGGACTTAATGTATATAAAACAGTATGAAAATATTTTAGATGTGATTGTGAAAAAGTACATTACCTGAACGTTAAATGTATCTTTATCATCTTCATCATCAACATCATCATAACATTATGACTTGTATCACAAGATGAAAAATGTATCAAACAAGAGATAATACCAGTCTAGGGGGGAAACTGACACAAAACATGATAAGAAATTCTCAAGAAAGACCTGACTTAGTTGGAACAGCTGACTGGTTTGTTACAGTTGATGATCAGTGCCAAGATATACAAAATTATGAAAAATGTAAAACAAAACTTCAAGTTATATCTACATGTTGATCAGAGTATGGGTAACAAGGAAATTTGATGAAAAGAAGAGCACAGCATGAGACACATATAGCACAACTGTAACCCACAAAAAGAAATTATTGCAAAAAAAGAATCTGGATAGAACAAAAATATGTTTATCTTCCATACGGAGAATGTTATTCATTCTCTTTGCAGGTGAGCGATGGGCAATATCTATATTATAATATGCAGTCTGCTCCATGCACTACTGAATGTTAATAGCAGTAATTAGGAATTTGTCAGTAAGAGATAAAACAACTTTATGCTAAATTAAAATAATTACATCATGGCCTTAAATTATATATTTTATTTCATTTTAGTGCTTGCCATTCACACTTGCAGCCTAACTGATTAGAACACATTTGGTATAGTGGACATACAAAGCCCCTAGTGATCTAGGTAGAACATACTTACCTTCAGATGTAGGTTGTACACATGCAGAAAATGAACGAGACAAGCACTGCAAACAGTTTTGAAACACCTGGAGTTAAAGGCACTGAGGATACAGAATTGACACAGGAAAAAATCATGCATACAAGATTATCAGGGTAACTTTTTATGACTACATTGACACAGATGAAGATGATTAGACTAGTGATTATAATGATGATGTTGATGATGTTCATAAATAATGATTGTGTAATGCAATCTTTCACCATCACGTAAAAAATATTTTCACACTGTAACACATCCACTGAGATGTACACTGATGCCACCAATATAAATGCTTGCCCTGTGTGCATCAGCTCTGATCAAAAAGATCATGCTTGGCATTTACCTTTGACCTTAATTATGCAGATAATACAAAATAATGTATTTTGGACAGCTGCGATTGGTCAGTTTAATTTAAAAATCTTAATTAATGTTAATACAGGGCGACTTGTCAGAAAGTATATATTGCATTTCAAGGCAGTCTGTGTTAATGCAAAACCGCATCACCAGAATGGTAACCACTCAACATTAGCAAAGGCTAATTCAAATACGTCACAACATGCTAGCAATAAATGGTGCTAAAATTACAACAGCGAAAAACAACAAAGAAAGTAATAGTTGTCATCCTTCAAGATTTCCTGTTTTCTACTATTTATCTGTAGGGTAGACATGCAGACTATCTTAATGTGTGCCATTTATGTAAATCTGAAGTTCGAAGCAGTACCCCACAAAAGTTGCATCTGTTTTAAGGTACCAATCTCTTGTATGTACCACAAATACTATGAAATACAACTATTTCTGAGCTTTAAAACTGCATCTGTGCTTTAGAGAGGTTTCAGTACATGATCTCTCTTTCTCTCTGTCTCAGAAGCTTTCTGGGGAGGTGTTTAAATGATTAAGTTTCCACAGAAGCTTTTTTAACATGAATCTACTGAGCTGTTATACAAAAATGAACAGCTGCCATAAGCCAAGTCTGAAAGCAATGAACTTTTAAGTGGGACATCTGGTTTAGGCAATATTACTCTGTTCTATTAGTTGCCATTTCAGTCTTGTATAACCTATTATTTGCATTTTAGTACACTGCTTGCATCAGAGAAAACTTTTCCTGCATGTAAACTATAAATTGTACATTAATAGTAAGTTGTTATTATGCTGCAGGACTATATAGCTTGAGGATTGTAGTGAACATACATCTTCCAGTAAAAAAAAAAAAAAAAAAAAACAGAGTGAGCATTTACAGGGTAAGTAAGTGGGTGCATGAGAATGCAGCAAGATGGGTTTTTGTGGGCAGGCATGCCAGGTGCAGTAGGCTGACACAGTTCTTTTATACTAATCTGATTTAAACAAGAAACTATCAGTTAGGAAGTACATTTACACCGAATTATGTTTCTAAGGTGCTGTGTTATCTGCTTGTTACACTGATTTTTACCTTCACTACTTTCAGTGACTTGCAGCCTTTCCATTGTTGGTGAGTCATAATCAGGCACTGCCTTATGGATAGACCATGTTAGAGTATAGTTTTAGTGGTGACTCATGTTCAATTACTGGGTACATTTTTTAAATACTGAGAAGCCCAGTTAGACCTTCCTATTCATACACTTGTTACAGATGCACATTCTTAAAGTTAATGAAAAACATGCACAGCTGAAAACAGTGGGTTTAGGACTTCACAGCAGTTTCCTGAATTTCAGAATTTCATGCACTGTTTCTGATATAAAAACGCTCTCTTCTTATATATAACTACATTTAGTGATACTTTGAAAACTGCCTCTTATACTTTGAAAACTGCCTCATTCTCACAAATAGTATCTTCAATTTGCGTGTTAAAAATCATTTATTAAACTTCTTTGTTATGCCACTAGAGGCCAGCATTTGTCTTCATTGCTGTTAATAACAGCACACAAAATTATGTTTCTGACGGAACATGACTTTAATAGTTTTATAATTTTGTTATATCTGACAAACACTGTTACATGAAGTTATTTATTTTAACAGAAATGTGATTGTGTTATGTATATGAGTTGGCAAAGAAGTTAAGATTGCTAGCTGTAGTGTAGGGTTTCATTCCCTCAGTCCTCATTTTCCTGTTGTGTGACCTTGAGGAAGTTGCTTAACCAGACGTTGCTCCTGGGTCGCTTCTAAAAATGGACTGTGTGGCCAGTGGGCCTACCTGGTTAACAAATGTCATTATTATTATTATTATTATTATTATTATTATTATTATTACTATTATATCACTTGCGGAGAAAAACTTTAATACTTTTCTCAGAAGATATGCTTGGGGATTGTGTATGACCCTACATTATTAATGAGACAATACTTATGCAAAATACAGCTTTGATATGTTCACATAATATGGTCTGCAGTTACTGATATTGACAAATAAAAAATAACTAATGAATTTATGTCTATTTAATTTCTGTATGCTATAATGAACACTGCAATTCTGTTGCAAAAATATTTAGACTTTCTTCATAAAGGACTATAACTTGTAATACCATCATGTGTCCCAACTATTCCTAATTTTGCAGAGCATTCTTTATTTTGCTTCATATTTTTGCCCTTTGTTCATATTTTTTCTTTATTTGTTTTATGGCCAAACACAGGATTATATTCAAGCAGTAATGCTAGATATTACAGTTTCATATTTTTATTGTTCCAAATTTGTATATTGATGCAAAACCTAATTGTTTTCCTGTTATCTTTTTAAGCAAATGACAATAAGTGCCCTTGATGTTGGGCCTTTATCTACCATTATTTTTGGTTTTGCCAACAATTCTTGAGGAAAGAAGTTGAGTAGTATGAGAGGAACCCTTACAGAACAACTTAAGTATTTAAAAACTGTACTGGAAATGTAGTTAGGATTTTACAGTCTATGAATATTTTAAAAATATATTTTCACTAAACTCAGCTGTTTACTTGGGTACATTTTGTTCTCAGTTTACTGAGTTTGTTTTGCATGCAAGGCAGTAAAAAAAATCTTCTCTAGAAAAGTTATTCCATTAGGTTTTTACTGTTTAGACTAAACATTTATTATACCAAAACAAAATAAGAGCATTTTTCATTTAATACAACATGATTCTATATAAGCATTGTTGGGATACAATTAACTTTTAAAAACATTAAATGGAAAATGTTTAATTCTAAATAAATAAGAAAATGATAAAGCAGTCAGTTAAAGGTATTTAAAGATCAAAAAAATGACAATAATTTTTAGCAGAATGAACGTTAATCACAATGATAAAAAGGATCTCAAAAATGATTGAAAATTGGAAGCAGCACTGAAGAAAAGCTCTTAGTCTTATGTAAGGCCTTAACCCTGCAATTTGCATTACCAAGTGAATCTTTGAGCCAGCTAACAAGAGAAAACAAACAGATGCAAGGCCTCAAGCAAGAAGAAGCATACCTCTCAAGTTTACAAGGAACGTACCTCATTTGGTGTCTTACAAAGTCCATGTTCTTAGAAGTTCCACATTGAAAGGGTCTGTCACACGTACAGTGTTAGGAATTTTTTTAACTGATATTCATGGTAAACAGAAATGAATCATGCAAGAATATCTTTTAATGAATTAATAAGTAAAAGCAGCATATTTTAACCATTCTCTGACCTTTCTGGTTGAAGTTATTAGTAAGCCATGAGTATTTGTTCCACATTTTTCCCATTTGTTAAACATTATGAGGGCTAGTATTCGTCATTTTAGAGATGGAAGGTTAAGAGCTATGAGAAGAAGAGCAGCAACCATAAACATAACATATTATCTTATCACCTATTGCTTTTCTTACATACCCTGCAGATCTAACAAGTGGTCCATCACTGGTAAAATGTTAAACCATATCCATTAGAACTACTTTATAGGTTCATAGGTTCATAGGTAGGTACTAGTCTATCTGCCCGAGGGCATTTATAAGCCTAGCCAGAGTGTATCGACTTTCGCCACCCCATTGATTAATTAACTGAGCCTCTGTCAAGCAGAGCCAATGAAGTGATACCAGGGGTGTATTTTCTGTTACTCATCCACTCGTCAAGGCTTCTCTTGAAGAGTGTTAGTGAGGGGCTCTGCCTAATGTAGTTAGGAATTTTGTTCCAAAGCATGGGGAGTCTCTATGACAGGAATCTATCCTTCCAGCATGTTCTAGTTATTGTTGTGGCGAGGTTTAGCTCACTAGAGCGCGTGGCTCGCAGTGACTTGGATTTCTTTAGGTGGATCATGTCCATCAATTCTGAGTTGGACATGGCTTTGTAAGTTAGGCAGAGATCACCTCTGAGTAAGCAATATGCCACTGAGTACAGCCGGAGATTTTCAGTCGGGCTGCATAGGACATATCTTTGAGGCCAGTGATCCTCTTGGTGAGGTGCTTTTGTGGTCTTTCCAGCTGTTGGAAGTGTCTTGTGAGGTACTTCCCAAATGGGGCATTGTACTCTATGATGGGTCTGATGAGTGACGAGTAGAGGGGAACTATAACCTCTTTATTTCTAGATGTGAACCCCTTAGTAATTAGATGGGCCACATAGAAGGATTTCCTAACTACTTTGGCAATATGATTGTCAAAGGAGAGATTACTATCTGCCTGGGTCCCCAGATCTCTTATTACCTCTTCTGTATTAAGGGAGCTGCCACCTATGTGGTAATTTGTGGGTGTTTTGTTTTTCCCAAATGGGATGACTATCATTTTTTGGCATTTAGCTTGAGGCCATGACTTTGACACCAGGTGTCTGTCTCAGTAAGGCCTTTTTGAAGGGTGCCCATGTCAGCTGGAGAGTCAATTATGGCTCCCAGTTTGCAGTCATTGGCAAACTTGGTTAGCCACAGTCCTCCTGAATTTGCCTGTACTTCTGAGAAATATATGCCGAATAGTAGGGGTCCCAGAGCCGAGCCTTGCGGGACACCACTTGTGACTGGTTTAGAGTCGGACCTGAAGCCCACTATTCTTACCGTGTGAGTTCTGTCTGTAAGCCAGTTGGCAACCCATCTTATGACGTAGGGGTTTATGTTCAGGCTGGTGAGTTTTTCTATAATAACCGAGTGAGGAATGGTGTTGAACACCTTGGTGAGATCAAGGTAGGCTGGGTGAATCACCTTTACCTCATCTATGGCCTTGGTGACTGTCTCGAAGAAGTCATCCAGGTTTAGTAGACATGATCTGCCCTTAACAAAGCCAAACTGGGTCGAGTCAAGTGTTTTGAGGTTTCCAATGTCTTTGTTAATTAGTTCCATGATGATGTGCTCCATAGCCTTGCAGACCAGGCTAGTCAGGCTTATGGGGTGATAGTTACCATGGTCAGTTGTGGCCCCTCCTTTATGGAGTGGAATAACTGTTGCTTTGCACCATTCTATGGGTACGTAGCCTGTGGAGAGGCTGAGGTTGAACAGCGTGTTTAGGTGGGGGGTTAGTTTGTTCTGTAGTTCATGCAAGATGCAGCCTGGGACACCATCTGGCCCCATTGATGCTGTGTTTTTGGCTTTTGAAAGGGCTGTTTTCACCTGTGCTTCTGTGATTTCTGGGACACTATACTTTTCCGGTATTGTTGTGGGCCCTTTTGAAGGTGAGAGGGAGGTGAAGTTTGCACTGAATCTATCTGCTAGGATGTTGGCAATATCAGTAGGTTCAGTATATCTTGTGCTATTTTGCACTAGCTCAGAGCATATCTGTGAGTTGCCACTTAGATTCTTGACATAGCTAAAGAAGGCTTTGTGGTTATCTTTCAAATCCTTGGCTATTTTTCTTTCAAAGTTAGCCTTGGATGATTTTATGAGGGACTTTAGTTTTTTACTGATCAGGGATGTCTTTCCTTCTTGGGATTTGCTTTTTTTCTGAACTAGGTTCCTCCTTCTGTTGTATAACCTGTTTATGGCAGGGGTCCACCAGACTGGTTTCCTTCTCTTAGGAGAGCGAGTCTTGGTTTTGCTAGGGATGGCAAGATCCATGCATCCTTGTAGGTGCTCATAGAGTGCAATTGTAAAGGATTCTGCATCTTGGGCAGTGTTATCCTTTAGCATGGGGGCTGTGAAACTTACCACTTCTGCCTTAAGTAAGGTGAAGTTTGGTTTAGAAAAGTTTTTCACTGTGGTTTCCTTGGTTGGGGGTGGTGGTGGGGTGTGGACATCCAGGGTGATTAGTTTATGGTCTGATCTAATTAGTGACGGGTTGACCTCCGGTACAGAACACCTGTCGCCCATGTTGGTGATGACCAGGTCCAATATGTTGTGGTCTCTAGTAGGGGAGTTTACCAGCTGATCCAGGGCATTTGAGTTGATAAATTCCAGGAAGCACTGAGCCTGGGAGCTTGTACTCAAGTAGTTTTCCCAGTTAATGGTAGGGTAATTGAAATCGCCCAATATCAGGGTGCTCGGTAGGACCTCATATTTTCCAGTGTCTCCAGAAAGGCTGAGGGGTGGTCCTGGGTCATAGATGGTGATCTGTAGCAGGCCACAATTTGCATTGCAGATTTGACCGATGTTAGTTGCACATGGATGATCTCAGAGGTATCATGCTGTGCTACTAACCTGGAGGTGTGGGTATCCTTGATGAATATGGATACACCCCCTCCTTTTGTGTTTTGGTCCGTGTTCTGTGGCCGAAATGTGTGGTATGAGTTGTAGCCCAGTAGTGCTGGAGTGCTCTCTGGAGCCTTGAACCAGGTTTCAGTTAATGCACAGATGTCGACGTTCTCCATACTTAGGAGTGCTTCGAGCGCATGCATTTTGAGATTTAAACTCCTGGCGCTGAGGAGCATAACCCTCATTTTTTTACTTGTGCTGTTTACAGTGGTGGGTTTGAATTTTGAGCCTTGCCTCAAAATGGCACTATGGGGGCAGCAAGAGCCTTGGTCAGTATTCGAAAGCCAAGGGGTGACAGGTGCAAGCCATCTCTTGCGAAGCAATGCGGCTTGTCGAGCATGTCATCCCAGGCTGACAGACACTGGATCCCCTTTGAATGACAGCAGAAGCTTAGCCAATTGTTGAAATTGATTATTTTTTCTTTATACTGAGGTATCATTCTTGGTGAGGGCAGGATGATACTCGGGGTCAGGGTCATACCTGCCTGGGCTACATAATCAGAGAGCTCTTCCATGCCTATTTTCATGTAGTCCAGGTAGGTACGTCTCAGGTCATTCACACCAACATGAACAATGACAGCATCATATTTGCACTTGTTCTGGAGTGACCTTAGTGCTTGTGTTATGTGGCGGATTCTAGCTCCCGATAAGCAGCTAACAGTAACCTTCTCCTTGTCCAGCCTAGTGAGTGGGGCATCAGTGTGCCTGACTATTGAGTCACCTATTACTAGTGTGTTAGGTATGTTATTTCGCCTTAAGGGCTGTGATTGTGCAGCACATTGATTTTGTGTTTTATGTGTTGTCTGGTTTGTGACAGGAAGTGCAGGTTTTGTGTGTGTCTGCGTTGGAGCTCTCTGATGCTTTTTCAGGTTTTTATTTGGAGCCTCCAAGTATGATTTTGTGTATTTATGTGTATTTTTTGCCAGTGCTGGTTTAGTAGGTCTATGTGAGGCTGCAGGAGTGGTGCAAGTGTTAACCTTCTCCTCATCACTGTCTGTTCCAGTCTTGGGTGTAGAGACCTTAGCCTCCAGTTTGGCTGTATAATTGCATCTCTCGCATATGTTAGTGTTTTCTGGTAGGAGGAGAGGGCTGTCTGTGTACATGAGGCAGTTGTAACATTGCCTCAGGATACCCAGATTCACCAGATGGACTGGAGAGTACACCTGAAGTTGCCCTTTGGTCATGCTTGAATAGTAGGGTGAGCTGCTTAGTCACTTGGTTGGTGAGAGGTGGATAAAGAGCCTTGCCCTGCTGGGCAGTCAAGTGTCGGGGTATATTAGTGCTTGCTATTAGGTCTGAGCAAGTGCTGGACTGTAGGATGCTTTTTGAGTGTTTAGGTTGAGAGTTAGACTAGTTTCAAGTGAAAAACTGAAGAGGAGACTTAGTGGAGCCGGAAATAATTTAACCCTAGCTAACCGGTGCTGCCTGGTGCACTAAACTGTGCAAACACAGTTTTTAAACTACTAACTTCTTGGCTGGAACCACTCCTCCAGGGACAGATGGCTGCTCAAAGTTCCCCTCTCTCACAGATGAACAGAGAAACATGGTAGTGCTTGTTTAGGTGGTAAAGCGATCAGAAATGTTGAATTCAGTGACTTTTACAAGATTCCAACCATTCGGCATTATGAAATTTGCAGATAAAAATCGGTGTACTGCATGATCGAGCAATGTGCGCCCAACTAAATGAATGTAAACCATTGTTTCCATATCTGGCTAGGCCATATATCTGTTCTGCAGTCCTCATACATGTTGTGTTGAGGTACTGACATTCTTCTTCAACTCTACCTATTTCCTCTTCTTCTTGAGATGGCTAGAGCCATAAGTAATTCCATGAACTGTAGTATTGCTCTCCTGTTAACTTTATGTCTTCAGTCTGGTCTCTGTTGACCTTACATCTTTCTCTGACCACTGCTTGCAGCTTATTGTGGCAACTAGTAGTTTATGCCATAGGCCAACTGTTTCAGTGGGGATGACTTTGCAGACACTGATTCTACCCTAGTTCCCTTTCTTTACTAAGACGAAGACTACCCGACTTGCATGTTGGCCACTCTTTTATATGATCTTGTGACTGTCTCACTTTCTGAACCATATGTTGGCTACAATGAAGCCATTTGCCAGACATAACTCTAGAATGGCATCTCCTTCTTTATTCTTGTTACCCTCCCCCCATTGTGGGCCCAGGCAGTCCTCATATCCTTTTCTGTCTGTCCCAATGTGTGCATTGAAGTTACCCATTACCAACACTAATTCATGTTGTCCTAATTTATCTAGTTGGTCCTGCTATTGTTGTATGAATTCACTCTTTTCTTAACTATGCAACAAGCTGTGGGGCATAGGCTGAGATTATGAATAATGCCCTGTCATTAGGCTGGAGTCTGATTGCCATGAGTCTGTGACTAATTCTGAGGACATCCTGCACTGTCTTCTGAAGCCTCTCCCTCACTACTATTCTTACACCATTTCTAGGCTGTCCTCCTCCTAAGTAGTAGACTATAGATCACAAGCCAAGTGGCTTTGTTGCTCTGCCCCTCCATCTTGTCTCCTGGGTACACAGGATGTTCAGCCTTCTCCTTACATCATGTCATCAACATCCAAGCTACATCCTGTTAGTGAGCTGACAATGAGTATAGCAATTCTTCGTTCATGTTCGGCAGGTTGAATAGTTTTATATTTGGCTAGCCCAGGTAACAAAGCTGGGCAAGTGGACACTGTCTGACCACTGGCTTATTGACCCAGGGCTACTGGGGTTTATGGCAGGCATACACTGGCCAATAATGGCACATACACCCTTCTCACCATTAGCATGGATCACTAGTGTAGGTCAGAGTAGTCCGGGAACTCAACCCAATTATCACCAGCAAATACCCATGTCTATTTTGGCAACATTAGTCGAAAGCAATCAAATCACCTAGAGCCATATTTTACAATGTCGAGTGGCTAGTCCTGCCATTGTGGGCAGTCTGCGATTTGGGTTCCCCTGTCTTCAGGATACCACAGTAGATGCCAAAAGTAGTTGGTCTGTACAAGACTAAACCCATAGGGCACCATGTAAAGTCTATGCTGCTACCCACATCTCCATAATCTTGAGATGAAAACACTCAGCGTGTTCTTCAGAGGTTGGAGGAACCCCACAGAAACACAGGGAGAATATACAAACTCCAAACAGGCATTGGTTGTAGGTCAGGGTTAAGCCTTGTACCTTGTACATGGGAGATGAAGATGTTAATGATTATACCAACCTGTTAAAAATTTATACAGCATAAAAGTAACATATACTTGTGGAAGAGGCAGTGGATCAACATTTTCTCTGGGTAATTTTCTCCAGATAACAAAGGTATATTTATAATATTATTGTTTTTATTAAAGATATGCCTCTAGCAATTTAATGTGTATGGTATACAACTAAATGGAAGGTTTTACATATGTGGTGGCTTGCTGTATTTAGGTATCCCGAATCACTGTGGAAAATAAGAAGACTGCATCAATCACTAAAGTACACAAAAATGAACAGTTTGAATCACTGAGATTTCAGCTTCTTTGTACCAGATGGAAAAAAAAAAAAAAAAGATATCCTCTGACAGACCAAGGAAAGTGCCAGATAAATATTCATATGGAGAAGGGACAAAACTGTAATAATTTATAATTATCATTCCTATACAGTAGAACTACAGGCTTCTAATGCACTTCAGGATAGTATTACCAGCTTTCAGGAGAATATTACCAACCTTGGGGATTCCAGGTTAACTTCACAAGATGTTGCAGTGCTGACAATGACTGTACTAAAGCAGTGTTTCTTAAAGTGACCTCTGCGGAAACCTAGGGGACCACAAAGACCTCTAGGAGTTCTGCAAACAATGATTAGAGGAGAATAGCTCTGTGTACCATCTTATTTTATCTTGTTACTTACAAAAACAGCCCACAGCTCCTTTTGAAAACAGTTCAGGTTGCGGCACCACAGGAGTGAGGTGAATGGTCAATTGCACTGACTTACAAGAGGTCAGTGCATTTAACCAATCAAATTGCAGGCTTTCTTTTACTTGCCAGAATAGAAAAGATAATCAATATTAACAGAGAATGCTCTAGATCCCAGAACACAAGGTAAGTTTTTATTTTTATTTTTTTTTTAATTGTCCAAACAATCCATGGTTAGTTTTCCTGGGCAACTGGATGGATTAATTGCTCTTAATTGTCTATGATTTTATTTTATTTTTGGTCTTTTCCTCATAAAAGTCATAGTTTTCTGGTTGAAAGGTATACAGTGCATGACTGTGTTATGACAATAATGTGATATATATTCTCAACTATCTATCTTCCCCTCTGTCATTTTGCCTCATATTTTAGTATGCTCATATCTCTCAGTTGTCTATGATTTTTAGAGAGATCCCTGATGTTGAGTCAAAAGCTTTTAGTGCCCCTCATAATCCCTCCTAAAACTGGAAATTTAGAGAGAAAAGGTACCGTATTACATGTAAAAAATTATAATAATTTGAATTAGAAACTTTTTTTACTTCCGAAAATTCACACTGACTCACATTCTCTTACTCTGTCAGCATTTCCAGGTAATAGTACTAATATAAGGTATCCCAATTTGTCCCCGATTATTTGTAGATTTGTCCCTGATTCTAGATGTAAGAGGTTGAGAGCTATGGGTCTGCTCCTTGTAGAACTCAATGTTTTCAAAATCTGTTCTTTGGAATACTGTTGCCAATGCAAAACATGTTATTCTTGCAGCTTTGTAAATATATATATATATATATATATATATATATATATATATATATATATATATATATATATATATATATATATATATGAACAATATTTAAAATACCTGTTTTTTTTTTAGATGGTCCCTGATTCTTGCAGTAAAAGGATGACAGCTGTGTATGTTTCTGGGGGAGGGGCAGCTGAGTGCATATCTGCCTTTCTCAGCCATTGAAACCTAGATTTAAAAATCCGATCTCCTTCTCACCCAAAAGAAAACTAAGCCAGTGCTTTTCACCCCCAAACACTCCATTGGCCTAAAACAAACCTTTCACATTGCCCCAAACAATATCATTACTTTAGAATTAGTATTCCAAACAAAATGACTTAGAGTTATAATGGATGACAATATGAAATTTGAGCACTATATACTACAGAAAGTTAAAAAAATAAACACAAAAACTTGACTTACTTTATAGCTCCAAGTCATTCCTCACAAATGCTGCCAGAAAAATAATAAAAAACAGCATCAGCCTATCTTCGTCCATCCCTATATTAGATTGCTCCTATCCTTATAAATCTCCACATTTGCCCCCCAAAAAATCTAGAATCATGCTATAGTAAAATTGCTAAATTTGCTACAGACCAACCCTCCTTGTCCTGTATCCCTTAACCAGTTAAGCCAGCTCAAGCTACCTAACCATTTGACATACACACAACTCTTTCCAGCCTTTACCTTAATCTACAATCTGAATAATTATCTCACGCTACTACACAATTGGCAGCAATACTCTCCAGTTACAGATGCCCTCTCTAGTAACAAATTACTTATAAATACCACAAAATTCAAAAAATATCACAAAGGACTCACTGTGCTGAGACTATATTATAGAGCTGTAGAACTCCTTACCACTTAACTTAAAACAAACAGTTTTAGAGTCAAACTAAAGCAGCACCTAAATGATTCTTGGCAATGCTCATGTTCCATGCCAAGATAAGGCACTCCTTTATACCCCCTCTTATCTTTCCCCTATGTTATAGCAAATTCTTACTCCTTTGAACACCCCCTCTCCCAAACTACTATCAGTACTTCCTAATGTTTCTGATCCTCAGGTGTATTACCACTCAGTTGGGTGGCCACGGTGGTGCAGTGGTTAGCATTGCCACCTCACAGCAAGAGGTTCCCCAGTTCGATTCTTGGCTGGGGTGCCTTCTGTGCAGAGTCTGCATGTCCTCCCTGTGGTTGTGTGGGTTTCCTCCGGGTGCTCCGGTTTCCTCCCACATCCCAAAGACATGCTGTAGGTGGATTGGACACTCTAAATTGGCCCTAGGTGTGAGTGCATGTGTGTGTGTGCCTTCTGTGGAAGGTTGGGCACTGGGCTGGTAACATGACACTGTAAAACCCCACTGCCAATCATGAGCAGACAGATGATCCGCTGTGGTGACCCCTAACCAGGAAAAGCCGAAAGAAGAAGAAGAAGATGTATTACCACTCATTTCATAGTATTTTTCTTTAATTTCCACTTACTTTTCCACCCTACATCTTTTAACACTTTCTCATCCTAATTGTCACTACTCATCACCTTCCTTCTAGTAATCTGCTCACGCTACTACATATGACCTCACTAACCTACACTAAGTAATTACATACATAACTTTCTTTATTCCACTAATCCTCATAAAGTGACCAGTAATGATGCTTCAGACATGTTTACTCTTAACCTCTTCTTAATTGTAACTGTGAAAAGAAATCATGAATCCACTGTTGTGGAAAACATACTTTCCAAAACAGCTATAATGCTGTAGTTTGTTGAATTTACCTGTTACGACAAACTAGTTTATTGTTGAATAATCCTATCTTCCATTCAGTGTTTAGTTATAGATGTATTGCATATATATATATATATATATATATATATATATATATATTGTAAATTTCATATCATTTTTGTATTTACTTGCATACATGTTTTCCTTTGTCCTTATTGTCATTATTAATTAACTGTACACTTTATTGAAGCTTTTCTCCCCAGGCCTCCACTGAAAAGGGGATTGCTTATCAGCCCATCTGGACTATTCCAGTAAATAAAGGTTAAATAAACAAATAAGTAAATAAATAAACTGTCATTTTTGACTGTTACTCATAATATTTTTCTTACAAACTGTTGGAGTTTGCAATCAATAACTAATGACAGATATTTGAATTTCCAACTGTGTATCCTTCAGATGAGAATGTGTACTAATGTAAAACCTGTTCTACTGTCAACTTTCTTAGTATATAAGAGTAACATTTGAAATCTGTCCTTGATTTTGGGCCTGTGTCACCCTACTATTTTTTGCTGTGTCCATGACTATTGTGCTAAGAGGTAAAGCACAGTGTCTTTATGTTTTTTTAAAGCCATTTGAAATATATTTTGCAGCTGTTATTTATGTTGTTTTAATTTATTATAGTTGTGTTCCTGAGATATGCAGAGGCAAAAAAGTAACTATAATTACTGAGCACAGAAGCTGTTTGTTAATGAAACTTAACTGTTATTGTTGACTTATTCTGGCTTTGCAAGGCTAAAATGATTTTTGAGAACTGTTTCTGTGAAACAATACTGAAATAACATTTATTGTCTGGTCATTTTTTCATCATAATGAAACATGTGAGGTATGCAAAGTCAAGAAAGTGGTTGTAATTACTGAGTTGGAGGAAGGGGCTCTCTGTGGATTAAATCATCTTACCTGTTTGTCAAGTATTCATTTTAAACAATTATTAATCTGTTTTTACAGGACTAATGTGCATTTGAGTGAGGCTGGAATACCTTACTGTGGCTATACTGACTAGTCTGTTTCTGTAAAACAAATTTGACTATAACTTCAGGCTATCATTTGGTCAGGTGCTTTAATTTCTGCAGGACTTAATGATGTATTGTGATTGGTGCTTTCTAATTGGCTCCCTATTACGTTGTCACAGACACAGGTTGTCAAATGCGTCTTTGTCGAACTGAAAACTGTGAAAAGGCAAAATAGCGAAGCGGCTTTTCAGCGAACTCCTTCCTTAGGAAAGAATTTGTTTGGTTGGGGGTGAAGCCCCACCCCCACATTATGTAATGTTTTACAGTTTTTTTTTTTGTTTCGGAACAGAGATTTTTTCCCTCGGGAAAAAATTGCTGTTCTGAGGTTTCAACATTGTAAGCTTTCGCTTACATGGGGTTAATTATGTGTCGTTCGCTCTTCTAAGCATGCAATATCATAATATAGACCCTTCTAATTTGAGGGTAAGGTTGTTGTATGTATATAATTGGGGTATGGTTTACTTTAGTTGCTTTTGGCACTGAAGGAGACTATTTTGCTGAAACCAGTTTGCCTTGCTTTTATTTCTGCCTCTGCATGTTTTTAAATATTGATGGAAAGTAGAATAAAGTAGATTTAATTACCATTGTGGAGTGTTGGTCATTTTTTGTTTTTGTGATTTCTGTTTTGTGGCCTTGCACCATTGCTGTACTTGTGAGAGCTTCTTGGTAGAGGTTGTGGAACCATCTATGAATGAAAGTAACTTTTTTCTTGTTATATGTTCAATTTAAAAAGTGATTAATCTAGATTTGTAGGACTACTGTGTATTTATGTGAAGTAAGTTGGCATACTTTACTGTAGCTACTGTGTATTTGCATGAAACTTGAAATATGTTGAAATAAATACAAATAAATAAAATAAATGTGATGACGGCTATTATTATTTTTACACAAACAGACATCTTAGGTGCACATAATTTACACTGTTGTTATAATTGCTGCAAATGAGAGCTGATGGTAGATGAAACAGATGGACCCTGCAGTTTAAACAGTAATTAGCTAACCTTTGCAGGACTAGTTTTCATTTTGTAATGCAGTTTAAAATACTTTATTGTTGACATTTTGATCATAATCAAACCTCATCAGAACACAGATGAAGTGGCTGTAATTGAACATATCTGAAATATAAAAATCATCATATTACTATGCATTTTTACATTTTATATTATTCACATGTACAGCATTTTCTTGATTAAATAGCCACAAAAAGTTTAAGAAACACTGCACTAAAGGATGAAATTGTCCCCTTGTTTACCTCAGTTTGAAATTTACAGAATGGCATTGAATGCATTGAAAACTTATTACAGAGTTTGGAATTCAGCTTCTTTAAATACAAAAAGGTAGGATTTCAACATGAAAGAATGATCCAAAGCAAATGACCAAGTATATATACCAAAGAAAATTTAATCCAAAATGAAATCATAGCTAGTGTGTTCATCTAAATGAACTTCTTTGGACTGCAAATACAATTAAAATCAACCACATTTTTATAACAGTTACAATCATATGATAAAATAACATGACATCATCCTTTCCAATGATTCTGCCTGGATATCTGTCTCAGTTGCTGTTGTCTCAGCAGAATTGCTGCCTTTTCCACCCATGGTTGCACACCATCTGGTCCCTTCTGGAATACTTCAACATTTGGCCCCTTTAAATGGGGTGGAGATTGGGGTGAATAATTTCAAGCTGTTTTGTGATGGAGAGCCCTGCAACACTAAATATATCTTTTTTAAAGTTATGTAATCTTTTATGTAAGGTATGTGATGTTTCTTTAAGTAAGTTATACGTGGTGTTGTTTAAGTAATTCATGTGATGTTTTTAGTAAGTTACGTGTTGCTTCTTGAAATAGTCATGTGATTTCATTATCTGATTTGATTATTTTGGATATTTGGCAACTATTGTGGACTTGGTTTGTTTTTGATAAGTTTAACCTGAAAGAATGCCTAAACCAAAACACTACCAAGGATAAATTAGCTCGACATTGGCACCAAGTCTGAAGAACTACTTTATTTCCCAAGAAGGCAGATCTAAAAGAGGTGATTGATAATCATTTGTTTGAGAGATGATTATCCTAATGGCAAATTAGATATTCATTTGTAAGAAATGTTTGACTTGATGGCAGGAACTACAAGGACTTGACAGAGAACAGAGGGTACCTCCTCCTCCTCCTACTCAGATATATTTTCCCAGACTTTCACATTTATGTTTTGAGAACTAACATGGTAACCAAAATACAATTACTGCTGCAGATTCGCATCATATTTAAAATGCCATATGCATCTTCTGTTCCTTTCTTATGGAAGGGAGTCCATAGTAAACTTTTGAATGCTGAACACTGTTCACAGATTTACAAAAATGTATTTGAAGAAATGTAAATCTTAAATCATGTATTATGTGGTTGCAATATTAGTTAGTTGTCGGGAGATGTTTCAGATGGCCTCTCCTCCTAGCAGTGAAGAAATGACTTGCAGTTATTTTTTTGTTGGTGTTTAGATAGGAACTCTTGATGTTCATCATTTGATCACAGTGGCAGCATCTTTAGATATATGGGTTATATTCTGCACAGGATATAATAGCCAGCCAGCTTCCAAAGCTTAAGGGTACCTTCTATGTACCTAGACCATTGACAGCTTCAACAGAGCTATAGAAAATCAAAGGTTTGGGGCCAAGCCATTCAAAACATTTCTGCTGCAGTCCTCTTGCAGGCTTTTAAGGACTGATGGTCAGCATACATCTCAATCTCTAAGCTCAAGAAATCTGGACATTGCCTAAAATAATGGGAGGACAAAGGCCCAAAAATGGAGACAAAGTTTAAATATTGCTCTTACAAACTTAGGAAGTTGTAAGAATTACAGGATTTGAGTTTCCATGCATTTTTCTGAAGGATATGAAGTCTAAAACTCAAATGTATGTCATTATTCAGTGACTTCGGTCCTCAGTGATTTGCTAGAAACTACAAATTTTCTGAAGAACAGACTGAAAATATGACACAAAAATCTGGGCATTCTACAAAACTCTGGACATTTGAGAGGTATGATGGTCAGCTAGCATTTCTTCATTGCTGGGCAGGTAATCCCCCTTTGGGGGGAAAACTCTATATTTTAGTGTTATGACAGAACCATAACTTTTTCTGTGAAGTAAATTGCTTTAGCCTAGGACCTTTTTGTTTATTGAACTGTCAAGTGACATTCCAGTCACTTTAAACTGTAAAGTGTTACTTTTTACTTTTCTATGAAAACTTGTTAAAAATGTATTTTATTTTTGTTTTATTGATGAAAATTTTTGGTTAAATTACTTGTTGGCTTTGGAGTAGGTGTTTGTATTTTTAGAAAGAAACACTACTTTTTTATTATTTACCTCTTTTACTGGCTGTTGCTGTCAGCATTATCCAGTCTTCAGGCTTCAGTTTTGGCTTTACTGTGGAACAACTTACTATGAACCAATTATTGCAGTGGGAACATAGTGATATTCCAATATGCTTGAAAAGATATTTCCATTTGTCAGAGCAGAAATTTCATCAACCCATTCCTATTCCTCTTTTTTTCCAGCTTTGAAAGATGTCTTTATCACAGCCTATAACAGGCTTGACAGCCAGCCTGCAACCCTTAAGAAGGCAAAGGATTATGTAAAGTTTAACTACCTAAAGAAATATTTTCTAATCCCAGATATAACTCTGCAGTGATTTCTCTGGCAAATCAAGCTGTGGCTAAGCATTTGGTAAATGCTAATCCCTTCCCCTCCGATAGGACGACCTTTGGCAGATTTGAGGAAAAGTGTATACTTCTTTAACATTTTATTTTTAGAATTCTTAATTGTCAAGTACACACATTAAGGTTTTTGCTTGAATATTTTCATGTTTTGAGACTATGAGGAACATTATAGGAACTTTTCCCTCTACTGAGGAAAAAAGTTTCTGTGTCTCAAGTTACCAGTCTTTGAAGTGTGCTTATGATTCCGCTGATCCACACTCCAGAGCAGTTGCTATTGGGACTTCTATGACAAGGTTTGCATGGTTATGGGTTCAAAAGTTAACTGATGATATTAAAGCTGTAGGGAGGTTGTTTTGGACCATCTGTGACTGAGATCCTAAAAAAGTGAGTTGAGAGGAGAATCTGGTTTAAGGGGTGACTCTGATTTTTTATCTTTCCTTCTCTACATTTATTAAAGGTTTTAGACCTACCTCAGCACCCTTTTTTTATAAAAAGCAAAATAAGCAGACACAACAAATTTCTAGTTAGCAGGTATTCAAAAACAATAGAAAGGGGGCTTCAAAAAGAAAATGAGCCTCCAGAAGCAAAGACAGTCCAACAAGTCTGAATGACTGTCTGCAAACAGTAACCCCCATCTCCACCCTGGCAAATTTTTAAATCTCTCCAAAAGCCTATCTCTCTGTTTCTTTCATTGGTAACAATCTTGGACAAATGGATTCTGAGAGACATACATCAGGGGTACAGATGGTAATAGAAGTTACTTCTTCCTTATGGGGCATTCCTCCTCATCTACCAGATCAAGCTTCCTTTTCCCCTCCTGTCATTCAGCATCTGCTGGCTCATGAGGAAATATAAGTTTTTCCACTTTCTCTGTTAAAGAAAGGTTTCTATTTAAGCATGTTTCTGGTATCAAAGAAAAAAGTGTCATGGAGGCCAGTCTTTGATCTTTTCTTTCTAATTCATTGGTGAAAGTCCAAAAATTCAAAATGTTATCCCTTCATGATTTATTATCACTGATTCCCCCTTTCAGTGTTTTAATAACTCTAGATTTAAAGGATGCTTATTATCACATTTCTGTAGTATCAGATTTCAAATGTCTAAGGTTTTTTCTGGATTACACTTTCAGTGCTTTACATTACCCTTCCAGTTATTCACTGCTGCAAAGGTATTTACGTGTCTGTGTCCAGTGATAGCCTATAGCTGATTGCAGAGTGTTCACATTTTCATCAACTTGTTATGTTGCATAGTCTGTTTCAAAGTGTTAGGAATCTGTCATCTGGTTAAGGGATTTCCTACAAAGACTGGATTCCAGGAAAACATACAGAAATATTGTCTGACTGCTTTGCACAAAATTATTTTTTCCTGAGATGTCTTCTGGACACCTCAGTTCAAAAAGAGTTTCTTCCACAGGAAACAGCAGATCTGTATTTCAATTACTCATGAGTTTTTCCACTCACACTAATGACTCAGAAAGGGAATTCTTGGGATTCTGTGTTTCATTGCTTCTATGATTCTCATGATCTTTCTTGTGAGACTCCACATGATAAAATTTCAGTGGTGCCTGAAATCAGTATGGTTCCATTATCAACATCCCCTGATATTCTATATCCAGTTTTGGGGGTTGTATAAAGGGAGATTTTTGGTGGAGACACCAAATTTGTCGGAATCCATGTTTGGCAATCACCTTCCCACCTCCAGCACAGTCAGTCACAACAGACTATAAGCTAAATTCCTTTTCCAGATTTTGCTTAGGGGGGAGTGTTGATGGGGATGAAAATGGAAAGTCTTTGGAAAAGAAAACACAAGCTAAACACAAAAAATAAAATACATATTGGCACTTATAACTGCTCTCAACTCTCTCAATCATCATTGGTTCCTGTGACCTCTTCAAGTGTTTATTGACAATATCATAGTGATGTGATACATAAACAAGCAAGGGGGATCCAGAACTTTCCCTCTGCCTAGATTAGTGATTGTAGCCCAGGATGCTCCTCTTCAACACAATCTCACTCCCCATCAGTGCAAAACTGTGTAGCAGACAAGCTCAGCAGGGTCAGGACAGAGCCCCACTAATGGAAATTGAATCAGGAGGTCTTCCAATAATTGACCCAACTATGGGGAACACCTCAAATAGATCATTTTACCTCCACTCACAACAGTCAGTTGGTAAAATTCTGCTCCAGGACTCCATGCAACAACACCTGGAAGACAGATGCTTTTTTTTCCTTGAAGGAATGTTCCTGTATATCGTTCTACCCTTTCCAGCAAGGGATCTCCAAAGATCATTGTGGTGACTCACTTTTGACCGAAGTAACAGTGGTTCACTCTTCTTTTGGAAACTGCCAGGGGCAATTAACACAAAGTTCCTTACAGAACAGAATGGATCTATTCACACAAAACCATGGGTGTCTGATACATCCTGACCACAAACAAATGCAACTGACTGCCTGTATAATAGAATATTAATACCTTTTAGGCATCTTTTTTCTAGGGATGTACAACAGATATTAAAAAAGCCAAGAAAACCTGCTACTAGAAAATCATCTATTAGTAAGTAGGCTTATTACCTGGTGCCAATAAAAGAACCAGCACTCATGCCAGGTGTTTCTTTGGTTCTACATTATTTGTAAGAGTTATTATCCTCTGGTCTTTCTTAGTCCTCAGTCAAAGTTTGTCAACCATTTCAGCATGTCTTCCCATAGACTGTTTTCTTTCAATGCAGTGTCACATGAAAATGTTTTTGAAAGGGGTGTTGCATACCAGACCTTCCAGAAAAAAAGGTGACTTAGCCCTGGGATCTTACTTTTGCATTTGAAAGACTAGATCTTGCTCTGTTTCAACCAGCTTATCAGTCTAATTTGAGGTTCTTAACATGAAAATGTTATCACTAATAAGAAGAGCACCTGAGTTCTTATGGTAGGTCAATCTTATATAATTTTCCACAAAAGTAGAGTTTTCATAAGAACTAATCCTTCATTTATGCCTAAAGAGGTATGCAAGTTTACTTTGAGCCAAGCCATCCATCTATTTGTCTTCATTTCAGAACATAAAAATGAGGGGGAATGATAGCCCATACTTTTGATGACCACAGACAACTTGGGTGCCATCTTGACAGAACTAAATCTTTCAGAATGTCTAATCGGTTGTTCATTTTTTGTAAAGGTAAGAAAAAAGGCAAGCTGTGTCAAAAAAGACTATTTTCAAGTGGTTGTTTCATGTTATTTCCTTTTGTTATACCCATACAACAAGGCAATTCCAGGCAGGGTCAGTGTTCATTCTTCCATGGCCTCGACTTCATCTATGTTTTTTTGAAAAGGATTAGATTCTAGAGGTATTCCAGAAGCAGCAACATGGTCATCTGTGCATGCTTTTCCAAAGCATTATAAACAAGATTCCTTGTCCAGGAATATGGCAAGCTTTACTAGGATCAGTCTCCAGGGGCACGGGGACCTTTATCTTTCCTCCTCCTTCTAGTCAATCCAAGCTAATATAATCTACCTATATAGTTAAGACTACTGCAACAGTGAGTCATATGATGAACCAATTATTTGTGTAAGTAAACTTAATACAACAGTACATTTGTAAGAAGCAGTGAGTCGTACGATGAACCAATTACTTGGGTAAGTAAACTTAATATAACAGTACATTTGTAAAAAGCATATAAAAAACACAAAAATAAAATAAATAAAATGAAACAATGTAGTCCACACAGAAAGCATTTATTCCCCTAATGCCTCAGCTCATAGACTTTCTCTAAGAAACCCATAAACGAACATGAATAAGCCGGTGCAAATAAACCCCCCATAGATGTACTTTCAGTTGTCTAAACATTCTATCATGAAATTTAAAATAGTTGTTAATAAGACAAAATTCAATCAATTCAACCAATTACAGTGTAAAAGAGGTATCAAGCAAGTGATAAATAACAGCTTCTATCAAAAATTATGTTCTATACTAGTATATATAAACTTACTACATCAACAGTTAACCAACACATATTCTCTTGCCACCTTAAATCGGATAACTGGTTTAGTAAATGGGTAGTATCCCTGATATAAAATGGCAACTTAACAACAGCTTTATTAAGAATATTACTAATTACTTTACCTAAATTATAAAAAATAGTGTCTTTACTGGAATTATAGGGTTACCAGGTGAATTAACAGGATCCTTATGAATTTTGGGTAAGCAATAAACATTTGCAAATTGTGAACAAGAATTATAAAGCTTTTTTTTCAACATCTGGTTGGGTAAAGTGTCCAAGCCATTGACCTTTATCCAATAGCAACAAAAATGACTCCAACATATATTTATAAGCCTCAAGAGAAGTTATTCATATAGTGAAGAATCGCTTAAATGAGCAAAACACATTTAATAATACTAATGAACATTCATAACAACTATTTTCTTCCCTTCATCAGACTACTTAATAACCAAATTGGACTTTTTACTAGACCTAAAAGTGCCTGCCACTATTCTGTACTAATATTGTAATTGATACTTTTCTTAAATATCTGAGAGAGAAAAAAATAAATGACCTGTTTTATTATTTATAGAAATAGAAAATGCTGTAACAAATTAACAAATGGTGAAATACATTTATTAAACTATGAAGAATGCCTGTATCAAATAATGAATACACATTCAAACTAAACCTGTAGTCATTACAGGAATAAGGTAATCCAAGAAAACCACAAATGGAGTCAGAAGAAGAGTCCATATCAATGCAAACACTAATTTTGTCATTAGAAAAAAAATAACAAATGAAGTTTCCTACAAAGTTTAAAACACTCTATCCTACATTTGTACAACGGTAGAACCACAGTATGCACAAATTTGAGCCCTAGATTCAATACAAACAACTCAATATCAAAAAGAGAAATACAAGAACTATTAATGCAATTTATCATCTACTTCAGTTTCCTGAAACACAGAATGACAGCCTTCTGAAACATACATAGCCACCTCACTGTCTGTATTGCTCATAACCCCTTTTGCAACCTGTATGGTGACAATTCCTGTTGTCACCACTTGTGGTATGATTCCGAGGGACACTACTGTTCCAGTAGGTCTTCTTCTAATAATATTAGAAGATGCATGATTGTCTTTAAAGTTATTCATCACAGGCATACTTGTAGAACTCCAGGAATTTGAAAAAAATGTAAGTGGAAGCCTCTGTGGAATGCACAGCTACAACCTGATCCTGACCATCCATCTTTCTTCATTGCTTGATGCCTATTGGCTGATTGAGCTGTCTGCCACAAAAGTGCATTGTTGGAAGCACAATCACTGCTATCCCTCTCACGTTTCTTATTCTTATGAACCACCAATTCATCTTCAAACTGTTTAATACTAGTTTGAAGTTCAGGCAGCTTATGAAAAAAAAATAGTCAGTCCCAGCACTGCTTTTAGCTGAGAATGCAGCTCACAAATTGTAGCTTTAATGGATTCATGTTTGATGGTATCACATTCTGTAAGAATGGAAACCCATTCTAATGCACACTAATGAGGCACAGCAACCCAACGCTTCAAAAGTCTTAATTCATCAGCATTACTGATATCAAATGGAGAAGAATGGGACTTAAAGGGTCTAAGACCCCAAGGTGCTAGATTGAATTCCAAATACTTCTGTAATGTAATCAGATTACAATGTACCTTTGTTTCAGAATGTAAATATTTTCCAAGTTTATTGAATAACTTCTAATGCTCATCTGTTAAGTCCAAAGATCTCAAAGGGACCAAGAAGGTAAAAAGATTGATTAATTGTGCATCTCACCATTGCTTATAATCTTGCAAAAAATTATCAGTGGCATGGTGTGTGGGCATAGAACCAACTGAATTACCCACATACTCATCCATACTGTAGTGGGTACAAGGAATTCCAACACTATCTCCTCACAAAATTCAGGCTGTATCATTCATAATAGACTAAAAAATATAATATATAAAAGCAACACAGAAAAATAAAATAAATAAAATGAAAAAATATAGTCCACAGAGAAATAATTTATTCCCCTAGAACCTTGGCTCAAAGCCTTTCAGGCAAGATAAAATTAACAAACAATTGCACACTTGAATAACACTGACAGTTAAAAATTAATTGATTCTGTAATTAATTAAGAAAATTCTTCCAATTACAAACTGGATTTAAACCAAAAGGAGTTAAAGTGTTACATTTCAAAATAAACACACTCTCTTTATATTGTAGCCTACTTTCAATATACCATTACAGACTTTAAACATAACTTGCTCCAAAACAGTAACCATTAAGTTAAACAAATCATCTTTATGAAATTCATTAAAATGAGCTGCTAATTTACTCTCCTTAACATTATTACAAATATTCCTGACATGTTCTTTAATTCTTGTAAAAAACGTCTTTTAGTTTCACCAATATAAAATAAATGACGGGAACATTCAATAGCACAAATAACTGCATTACTATTACAATTAAGCTTACCTTTTATATGAAAAATCACATTATTGATCTTATCAAATCCTTTATAAACAAAAGGGCTAAGGCTACTGCCGCAGTGATCCATATGATGAACATAGTACAGTTCCATAAGTAAACTTAACATACGAGTACATTTGTAAGAAGCAGTTCACTACGGTTGACCAGATTCAACAAAGCCTACACTATGTGTACACTAAGTGAACATGATATGTATTCAATAAAATTCTTATCACATTTTTTGTGCTTTCTAGTCACTCAGAAAGAGTACACTTAATGTACATGTAGTCTACACTTTGTGGTAACCTTTATGAATCCTTATCAATATTTAAATCTGTAAGAATATCAGTAGGACAACTAAAATTAGAAGGAAGAAGGTGTGAGTTATGTCTATGTCATCTTTTCACTCACAACAGTGTACACTTAGTATACACTTAGTGTAGGTGCTATTGAATCCCAGGGATCATTTTTTTTCTTTTTTTTTTTTTTTTTTTGTTTTTATTAAAATGGGAAGAAGGGGGGCTGGGACAAGGTGCAGAAATTGGACCTGATCGGCTGGGACAGGAGAGGGAGGTGTTGTGTATTTGCTTGCTTGGTTGTCATTAGAAGGACTGGACATTTTTTTTTGTTCTTCACTTGAAGAGCTGGGTGTGAGGATATGTGTGAGGTTTGCATGGACTGGGTACTATCCGCAGAAGCCAGCCAACTGACATTCTTCAGTTTTGTAGAATTCCTTTTTTTATTGTTGCTTACTTGAAGACCTTAGGGGCTGAGACATTAGTTTGTGGTACCAACACAGGCTGCTGGTTGTACCAGCTACACCTTTGATTTAGAATGTGAGTGTTCACACATTCATTCATGCATCTGTAAAGCACTCTGTTTAAGATAGTGTAATAAATGTCTCAGAGGGTGGTTGACTAATGTGAGTAAGGTATTTAGGTATTTTTTTATTTTATTTATGTAATCATTCTACTTATGAAATGGTTTATTTGGGATATGCTCAATAACGCATGTTGTTTAAAAAAGTTTTAGGGAAAGTATGGCTTTAAGACGTAAAATATTTAATTGTTTTATTGAAACAATTTATTCATGCAAATGTTTTGGGATGATTTATAAGCGACTGTATTGTGTATCAGATTTATTCCATGAGAAGGCGAAGGCCGAGGTACCAGAATTGATTAAACGGATTCAATCAACACAGTCTGGCTGTTACTTTGTTCAGCGACGTTGGTGTTTTGGTATAAGGTATTTAGGTACCAAGCACCACTATAATCAGAGTTAAATTTCCCTACATCACTGCATTTCTAGGCAGGCAGAATGAGGCAATGGCAATTAAAAGCTAAAGTTTAGTCACAAATATCTATATCTCAAAATAAAGCAGGCATTTGAAGTCAGAGAATTTCCTGCTGTTTCAAAAGGATTCAGTGAAGTGTCTTATATATATTTGCAGTTTGTAGTACATGTTGTACTTTTTGTGGTAGACATCACAGATGTGGTGGAATATATAGCATCTTCAACTTTTCTTATCACACCCACCAGTGTACATCATTTTCACCAACCCAGAACCATAGTGACTCTAGGAAGACCATATTCTGAAAGCAACCTTCTTCCTTTTGACACCATCCCTTACAGTAGGTGTCAACCAGCACATCTTAGGATTACCACCATGGCAGGCATGAGCCACAGTTCCTTTCTGCCATCTCAGCAGTTACATTAGATTGTATTATATTTGGTGAACATCAGTAGGTGGCAATAAGTCTATCTAGTCTAGTCTCTCTTTTAAATACAGTTATTATTCTATCTCTCCTCCATTTCTCATTTTCCTCATAGCCTTGTACATGGCTAACCTTATTTGTTTTATTTATTTACTTATTCCTTATTGACTGCATTAATCATACTTGGCTAAAGGCCTGTTTTCAGTGGCTACCCAAGGTGGTATTTCTACTACAAGGGGAAATTTGCACAGGGTACCAGAGAACTTCCCCTAGTTTTTTGATAGGAGTCTGGGAATCTTTTACATCCATCTGACCAATCACCAACTCAAGCAGATGGGAATTCTATTTAATGTCTTATCTGAAGAATGGCATGTTCAGGAGTGCAGTGCCCCCTTAATGCTGCACTGCATTGTTAGCAATCCAGTCACCTAATCTGGGAATAAAACCCATAGCCTTCTGGTCTTCCTGCACCAAAGGTGAGTATGCTACCAGTTATACTACTGAAACTGCTAAATAAAGTTATTGTCCTTGGCTTCATTCAGAATGTTGTTTTATTCTTTTTTTGTGATTTCATATTATCTCATCTTGCCAGAATTCTCTGCCAGATATTTCCAGGAGACTCAATCACTACTTGTTTGCATCTGCTAGGATTGTCCTGTGAATGCTCTGTCTGGTGAATTCAAGTCAATATGAAGTTGACTTTAATTCACTATAGCTTCCATTTTCTTCACCTGAGTGTTCAGAGCGCATAGGTTCAGGTTTTCCAGTCATCCTCTTTGCCCATGAAATCTGTACAAAGCCTAACATAATGAGGGAACAGAGGCTCAAAAATATGGAGAAATTTTAAATATTTCACTATAAAAAAGTTGCTGCAATAACAGGGTTTGTATTAACATGCATTTTCTGAAGGATACAAAGTCTGAAACTCAAATGCATGTTTTTATCTAGTGATTTAATTCCCCAGATCATCCTAGTGGTTTGCCAGAAAAACACAAATTTTATGAGTAACAGAGTGAAATTATGAGGCAAAAATCTGGACATTCTGTGAAAATCTGGACAGTGTAGAGGTATGCCGGAGATGTGTTTTCCACAACAAATGTGTACCATGTTCAAACACAAGAACACTCATAAGAGTACCTGGTACCACTAAACATTGGGCCAAAAATCGATTGCCATGTCAGTACCCTCGTTACACTTTCTACTGGTCAGGTGAAACATTATCTTCAAAGTACAATTTACAGTTGTAATGGCCTCTAACATATTTTCCCTAACCTACCCCATATATATTCAACTTTTAAAGTAAAACATCCTTGTATGTTCTGGGTCATTTTATTAATCTAGGAGAATATTCATATGTGGTAGCAAGGTTTGTACCATAGAAAACATGCCCCTAATAATTGATGGTGACCAACCCTTGTTAGTGGCTATTAAAGGAGATCTAAAACTGACTTTGGGTTCCAAAATTCATGAGATAGCTACCACAGACAGTGTTTTACATCAATGTCATTTTTACAGCAATTTTAGGTGAGATTTGGCTTCTGTGATTGGGTTATTTCATAAAAACAAATGTCAGCAATGTACATATTGGTTTTCAGAATCACCAGATTTGAACACCTAGATATGCAATTGATGACAGCCTAAATTCACACCAATACCAGTGCAGTTTCATGCAAGGTAAGAACTCCCTCATCAAATTTAATAAACAACTCAGGAGACTAATTAAGTTTATCAAAGCCAAATCCAAGGGAAATGCATTCTCCCAGGCTAAGAACACCCACAAGGCATTCATCAGCTCTGTCCAAAACCTTAAAGATAGTACACAACAATATGCCAAACTAATTTTTAATGGAGACATCTATACTGAGCCAGAGGATATAGCAAATCTTCTGGCAGATAAATTAATTTCTAATTTTACCACACATTTTCCACCATACATGTCTCAAGAAATACTCTCAACCATAGTTCACCTAATTTATCACTAAGAAATGGGTTTTCGATGCACCCTCCAAGGCCAAAATCACTACATCGATTGGACCTCATAATATTCTAGGATGTCTCCTTAACAGAATAAAAAATAACCTATTGGAGTGAATAGAAGCAGTATTCAAGCATAGCCTCCAAAAAGACTTTGTATCAAGTGAATAGGTACTGCAACTATTATACCTCTGTACAACGGTGGGCTTATGTATGTATATATATATATATATATATATATATATATATATATATATATATATATTTATATACTTATATATATATATATATATATATATATATATATATATATACTTATTTTAATTTATTTATGTTGACCGGGAAAATCCGACTGGACACAGGTCCCTTTTCAGTGGAGGCCGGGGGAGAAAAGCTCCACAGTAAAAACAGAAATTAAAAAATAAAACAACAATTAACAAAAAACACAGTTAATTACACATTACAAGAAGTATAGGTAGGTTTTGTTTAACAATAATAGTAAACAGTTTTATATATATATATATATATATATATATATATATATATATATATATATATATATATATATATATATATATATATATATATATATATATATATATATAGATATATATATATATATGGGTACCTATTACTTCACCGACAAGTCAAAACAGCGACACTCACATGTTCGACTCCACATCATCGACACTTCATAACATCGACGTTTCAGGTAAGCGATCTTCCCCCTCACAGGACCCATGGTAGCACTCGTTTCTGTCTTTTAACGCATAAGGTTTAAGTCATTCTTCAAAATGTACCCTGACAGTGTTGTCCTTACCTTCTTAATAGTGAAACGAGTGCTACCATGGGTCTTGTGAGGGGGAAGATCGCTTACCTGAAACGTCGATGTTATGAAGTGTCGATGATGTGGAGTCGAACATGTGAGTGTCGCTGTTTTGACTTTTCGGTGAAGTAATAGGTACCCATATATATATATATATATATATATATATATATATATATATATATATGTGTGTGTGTGTGTGTGTGTGTGTGCGTATGTGATTCATATATCGGCCATCCATGGACCTAGGAAACTACTGACCCATAAGCCTGATTAGTCTCTTATGTAGGGCCATGGAAAGAATAATCATGGACATTGTGACAATGGGGGATACTGCTAGCACAGCTCTCTGGAATTTTGTAAATAATTATATGTCATTTGTGAATATCAACATGATTTATACAAGATACTTGTGTTACAAATGTATTAGAACTGTTTGTTATGTTTATATCAAACTGCTGGTACAAAAGTGTGTGATGAAAAGGTTTTTGCAAAGTGCTTTTTGAAATGTAACAACAGTATGCCCTACTGGAATAGAACAGAAATGTGCATGCACTGTTTTAACTATTTAAATGTATATATTTTAACTGTCAAAAAAGGAATACAGGAGGTTAACTTCAGAAAAATAGATAATTATATTAATAATTAAATTACTTTATAGGCTAGACTGGAAACATAATGTCTGTGCTGAGAAGCTTTCTGTATTGTCTTCGGAGTGAACTAATTACTACCTCTGAAAGTATGAAGGAATGTAATTGTTTTATGACTTCCAGCATCTGACAAAGATCTGAGGTCTATGTATTTTCACAGGTAAATGCTAAATACTGCCAGTTTCCAGCAGTGGGGTTTTCTCCTGGGATAGAGTCAAATGACAAGAAATTATGTCTTTCTGAAAGCTATCCCAGCAGTACTATTTGAGATATTAATTTGAGAACTCTCTTAGAGAGACACAGCATTCTGTAGTCTGTCTTGGACCTGACATGAACCATTCACCACACATCTGCCTTGCACTGATGAAGTAAGTTTCTAGGGAACAGTACAATTCTCTTGGATATAGTCAGGAATATAGCAAAGCTTAGTTTAGATATTTTTTTATTTATTTGAGATTGTCCTGTAATGCTGTTTCAAATATTATTAAATATATTTAAATATTTCATTGTGGCTGATCTGTCTAGAAATATTTAACTTTTGAGAGTACTTGCATATTTATTTGGTGACAGTGTGTGGGCCACTCCTAATAGCCTTGCTCTTGAGCAAACTACCATTTGTATTAATATTAATATTACACAGTAAGATTGGACACCCTTTGTTAAGGGCCTTAAAGTAGCAGATAAGGAGTTGGCTGGTGGCAGTGATAACTACCTTATAGTCTGGGCAAAACAGGGCATAATTAGTAAACCTGTGCCAGCCCCCAGGTGTGTGTGTGTGTGTGTGTGTGTGTGTGTGTGTGTGTGTGTGTGTGTGTGTGTGTGTGTGTGTGTGTGTGTGTGTGTGTGTGTATGTGTGTGTGTGTCAGCGTATGTAAATCAAACCTCAAAAAGTTTGCGTGTCTGCTACTTGGGCAGGGACACAAGGCACTGGTTGGACAGAGAGGGTGCTGGAGGTCTTGGCTTAGTCACTCAGCTGAGATCTCATCTCTGTAGCTGTACCAGTGTGGAGTCTTATTGGGGATCTGGAGAAAGAGAAACCAACCCTGGACTGACTGTGGTGTCTGTGTGCTCTTAAGGGAAATTGCACTTGATGCAGAGAGCTGCATCTGGAAATAATGTGTGTCTACCTGTCATAGTCTCAGTGTACGTCCCCCGCTGGTGCCAGTGGTGAGGATTGGGGCTTCTTGATTACTGGTGCAGTGGTGGGGAATCACAGACATGATAAACAACAGCATAGGAAACCTTCAGACATTAGAGCTAACCCAGTTGGTTTCATTAGGGACAGATAATGTCTATTCAGCCTGGTAGACTTCTTTGAGAAAGTCATCATAGTAATGGATGAGGGCAAAATGGTGTATACTACCTATCACAACCTGGCCAAAGCATTCAAAATAATACTTCACTTGAGCATTGTAGACAAGCTCCCAAAATTAGGTAAAAATCCCTGCATCACCTACTGGATAGTCAGCTGGCTCACAGATAGGACACAAGAAGTCTAATCGCTAGTTGAGTCCCCCAAGGGTTGGTGCTAGGGCCCCTTCCTTTTTGGCATCTGCAGTTCCAAAGTTAAGGTTAATGCCAAATGCTTTTAGCTGACTAAGATTGCAGATGATTGCAAACTAAGTGCTGTCATAGAATCCCCCAAACCCCCAAAAATCCTCCAAGATGGCCTGAAATAGACTAATAACTGGTGCCAAAGTCATGGTCTGAACCTCAGTGCTAAAAATCATAATAGTATCTTTTGGAAAGACAACCACCCCTGAAATTACTGCACTGATAATACACCAATAAAAGTTGATCCTGTAGTCTGGGATTTGGGAATGCATGTAGAAAGTGACTTAGCCTTTGACCATAATGTATCTACTGTAGTAAGGAAATCATTCTACATTGTGCAACTTATAAGTAAGGGTATGGCATCTAGGTACAAAGATGTTATTGTTCCATTGTACTCAGTCCTCAATAGTCCAGTCATTGAGCACAGTGTACCTGACCAGGAATATGCAACAACTGGAGCACTGATAGAGTCTTCTCACAAAATGAATTCATGATGTAGCCAGTATGTTCTTTGTGGGCCACCTCAAAGTCTTATCCTTCTACTTAGCCTCCTATAGGCTGCTGAGTGGCAATCTACACCTGACCTTTGAAGCATCCCCTGATCCAGCCCTTATGGGCCTGTCACACATCACCAAAACAAATGGCATTAGAGACATCTGAGTGAGGGGCCTGAACCTCATCTGCAAGATAAATAAGATATGTTTGAGAGACAGGTATGTGTATGATAGACTACCCATCCTCTTGAGGGGGTTCCCAGCCGTGTAAAACAGAACTCCTCCTGAAATCATAAATTTACTCTGGTCTCCCACCTATGCCCCTATTAGAAAGAGGAACTATTCCCCCTCAGTAAAATGAGGGGTATCAAAACCTGTCATATATATTTGGGAAGCCTGGATAGGCTTAAAAATCCCCTTCAAGGTTGTTAGCCTAGTAATTACCTACGAACTGACCTTGCCTAACCTTTGTTAGTAATGATCAAATTTAGAGTAGCCATGTAGAAAGATGTAGGTACATAGCTTCAAAAAGCTAGGTGTGGGAAAAGGCCTTCACTCACCCGAGGGTGAAGTAGAGTGTTTGTATTTTGTATGGTAACGTTGCATACCAATCATGGACAATATGCTGTATGATTGCACATATGTAATGAAAAGAGGCACACACAAAGACAAAACCCAGTAATACATCTTCCTTCAACATCTGGATTCACAACATTGTTGGCTAGAAATGGTTACTTTAACTAAAGTCTTTAATGTTACCACACATAATGAACTAATACATGATCTTCACAATGACAAAACTGTACCCAAAAACATCCAAAAATGTGGTTTTCTGTACAGGGTGAATCACTTTCTCGCAGACAAAGCAGCTAGGCCAACTAAAACATAGTCCTATATATTACCCAGTTTAATGTATGTCTTTTGCATTCGTACTCCACTCACTTTTTTAAATTCAGTCATATCTGCAGTATATTAAGATAGCAGGCTACACACACACATACACACACACACACACACACACACACACACACACACACACACACACACACACACGCACACACACACACACACACACACACACACACACACACACACACATTCACTTGCACTGTAACAAATATATATTAACAGATGACATTCTAGATGAAAATACAAGTCCTACAGAGTACAAAGAAAAACTGTGTCTTTGCACATGGTAGCATTATCATCACCTTTCATATAAAGCAGCACTATAACTCTACAGTACTAAATTTTATGTATACCTAACACCTGAACTTATTCCATATTTTAAAACAACTTTGCACTGATGCATTTAGGGATTGAATGCCATACTTACAGTAAGCTAGTATAGTAATACCATTTTGATACTACAAACAAGATGATGATCTTAACTATGAAATATTATTGCAGTCTTAGTTATATTAACAGTTATAATATTTCAACAACTAATTTATTTTTTTCAGAAACAACAGCAGTACTCTTCATATTCAGTGTTAACATGTACAAATTAAAACAAATAAAATGTAATGTAAACAATATGACACTAATTGCAGAAGTACATAAAACGATGTTCTCTAATCACGTGTGTTGTTCAGATGTTTTTAAATTGGCAAGGAATTAACATAACAAATCAATTTTGTGTGTTAGTATTTATCCATACATAAATGCAACACATTGGTTCAATCACACAGATGCTTCTAGAGCACAAGAAAACATCAAAGGAACAATATATGCAAATTGCAAACATCAGAGTGAAGCAGTTTGGATATAAATAACATATCAAAATGTGATGGCAAAAAGGGCATTCTGCCTTTCGTACTAATAATGAGCTGTGTCTTGTATTGGGAAACTGAAACCAAAAATGGCAATTTTTTTTCCTTACCAACAATTTTAGTCTCCTGTTTTTTTTTTTTTTTTTTCAGCAGTTCAGTGATGTATACTGCTTTCCCATGGTCATTTTATAATGCTATGAGCTATTTACCCATGATCATAAAATGCAAAGCAAAATGTTTTGATGAACTCAGTTAAAATCATGCACAGAAAGAGCACAGTAGGCTATATTAATTCTAATGCACAGAGTACAACTTAGTATTTTTTTATCCTCTGTACTAATTGTACCATACATGAAGAGCATCTGTTAATTCCATCAAACCTAGTAAAGTGTGGCATCTGAAGGACATTCTTTGGTGCCTGTATCATCCTATGGCATTCCCACCCACTTCTCCATTTCCAAGCTGAGTCTGCCAGCTCTCCTCAGCCCCCTGGATTTCTTCCGACATATATATATATATATATATATATATATATATATATATATATATATATATATATATTAGCTAAGGCCAGTCATGTGTGTTCTTAGACATCACTATTGCACCATGGGTTTTCTGTATGGCCCTTCACATGATCCCCCCTCTCCTGCTGACTACTGGTTGTGTCCATTGGTGAGCATAGCTCAGCCATATCTACACCACCACCACCCCCAGGACTACACCCCTCAGTGCATGACTTGTCAAGTTTCCACCAGGGATTGTCATAAGAGGTGCCCATGTGAACACACATCCTCCCCGGTTAGTAATGTTCATCCCTCCCTGCTGCTCTGCCAGTCACCTGAACCACTAATTGAACCTGAGTCTCTTGGGCTGTGGTTAGGGCTTTATCTCTTTCTCCAAAAAAAAATTGCATCAAGTATAAAATGTTCAACTCAACGTAGGTAAAATATTTTTCCTCTCCCAGAATATCATTTAGAGCTTGCATTAATTCTGTTGTATATAGCACAGCATATCATCTGGCAGCTATATGAATTTAATTGCTAATATAGCACCTTACCAAAGACTGTAATTCTGTCATATACAGCACACCTTGCCATCTGAAAGTTATATTAATGAAACTGCACATAGAATACCCTACTCAAGGCTATATTATTTCAGCCATGCACAGCAACATACAGCAATATAATACTGATCATTAGCCAAAGGCTATATTGCTCTGTGTTTCTTTCACATCAAAAAATACACCAAATCATATTCAAAATGTAAAAAATTAAATTAAATATGCTTCTTGCTTATATTTGGCCATTGCCTCTCAAAAAAAGATATTGCAAAACAGCTTCCAAACAGTCTGCAGTATAACGCTGTACAATGTTTCCTCCTGGTCAACGTTTTCACAACTGCACTTGTGTGGCAGAATGAATACAGCCTCTGTATGGTGCTACAAAGCTAAAATATTCCTCTTGCACATACTTGTCTCTTATTTCTCTTTGTCTTGAATCAAAGAATATCATCTATCAAACAATCAAGGCTATGTTACAATCTGCTGTTTCCTCTATATGTTCAGTGCCAAATGACATTTGTAGTAAAATAACAGGAACATTTGTTTTGCTTACATTTGATTTTTACTTCTCACTCTCAGAGATCTCAGAATAGTATTTGTCAAATGATAAGTGCCATGTTGTCATACCATTCCCCATTATAAAGTGCAATAAATAGCATCTGCAATAAAATAAAGTCAAATATTTTTGTTTTTTATATTTTGCCTTTTCTGTCTCATTACAAGTATTCTTTTTATTTTGCCGTTTCTGCCTCATTATAAGTATCACAGAATAGCACTTGTCAAATGATCAAGAGCATGTTTTTTTCCCATTAAACAGTGCATCAGATGATATCATCTAACTTATAAAATAAAGTATAACATTCCTTTTACTTTTATGTGGCTGTAAATTCTCACTGCCAAGCAACACAGAACAACACTTGTCAAGCAACCAGAACCAGACTGCTCTGCCTTCCCATCAAGCTGTGCAGTAAATTGCATCTGCAGAAAAATCAAGTAAAATACTTATCTTGCTTATATTCTGCTTTTACCTGTGTTTAGGTATCATATAATAGCATAATTTTGCTTTTCAGTTATACAATGCACTAAATGATAGTTAATTGACAAAGGTAATGCAGTTATTATATGCTAAGACATCTTGTGATTAATTCATATAGCCTCCAAAAGCTAACTTGTTCTATGCACAGCAGAATTTCACAGCACGTTTGTCATCTGAATTCTATATTTATTCAAGTATGCACAAAGTACATTGTCAAAGGCTATATTACTTCAAATGATCAGCTAATCCATGACTCCACTGCACCCTAATACATGCTACCAGTCCTCCACAAGCCTCTGAGCATCACTGAGAAATGTGTTTTTCGTGTACAGAACAGATTTTATATCCTTAAAAAGAAAACAAGATACATAGTACTATGATAATAAAAGTCATTCAGTCCTTGCAAATATGTATAAAATTAGAAATGCTTGAGACTTCCAGTATGGGACAATGCAGATAACCAGCTCCTCTCCCTAGAACCTAAAATTAAAAGAGGAATCCAGTATAACACACAGTAAAGGAAAATTAAAACACAGAAGAATGCACCAAGATATTGATGCTGCAAGTCTCAGAACAAACAGAAAAAGGAGAAAGTAATAGGAAGAAAACAGAGGACTAAACATGAAGAATACAGGCTTGCAAATAAAGATGGCAGACCATATGGCAGTCCCTGAAAGGCCAAAAGAGGCAAATGCTCAAAGAGGTTCTGACTGAACTATAAAAGAAGAATTTAACAATGGAAAAAAAAATATTTCAGACATACAGGTCAAACCACGGGAGGTTGAAAATATCCTTTGTAATCATGCTGATGCCATGCAAGATACCTAACAAGAAAGATTAAGGGCGGACAAAGGTATGACTTGACGTAATGGATAATGAATGAGTTACTCATGTAGCGGCAGCAGGACAGATCACACAGAAAAAAATACACATCTGAGAGACATCACTAAAGAGAAAGAAGGACAAGATTGTGAGTATATAGTCACCCTAATAGCAGAATGGGCTGCAAGGTCAGCCATTGAAATTAGAATTGAATAAGCACACAGCACTGGATAGACAACAGAAACACAGCAAAATCCAAGGCAGATTTTAGTGAGATTTGAAACTTACGAGCTTAAAGAAAAATTTATATCATTACTTTGAAATCTGGGAGCAAGGTGGATATCAGGTGCATCAGATAAAGTCTACATAGATCGAGATTTTTCCCAAACACAAATGCAACATTATTGCCAACAATTAAAATGGCTAAGCATACAGAAATCAAAATCAAACTTCTTTACCAAGCAATATGCAAACTTTACTTGTGAGAAGACATTGATACAATAATCTCAGACCCCAAAGAAGCTCAGTGAATGATAGAGGGTATATAAATACAACCAAAAGTAGAACAGGTTAGTGGCATTCCTTACAGCAGTACAAGTAATACAGAAAAAGAACCTGTAACTTAATCAGGAATAGAATATTTCCACTATTCAAAAAATACCAGGTCCTAAAAGAGAGAGTTGACTTAGCTTAGCAATTGCATAGAAATTAGAAAAGTTAACACCATGAACTAAAATAACTAAAAGGGAATATAAACAGAAAAAAAGCACAAGTCAACATGAAATCTACTCATATGAGATGCTAATGAGGTTGTATTGCTTACAATAATGGCACACAAACGTATCATATCCAAAACGTTTTGTCGCATCTTTGTTTTCGTTCTGCGGTGTTAGTGTTAATGAGTAAGCTGTGACTGCGATTCTTGAGGAATAATATTTTGTAACTCAAAAGCTTATGAACCTCTATGATAAGGGCATGCAAGATATCTTAACAAGTATGCCAGGAGGTCATCAAGTGAACATTAAGTATTAGTTTAATAATATTATGCACATAGATGGAAATGAGGGGCAAACCAATTATACAGACTGGCTGATGGGAATGTACCACTGATGACTTTGCTAAATAGTCTGGGCGATGCAACCCATTTGATGAATAACCATGCACTGAAAGGGCTTTTATTCAATTTGTATATAGTTCATAATGTTTATTGTACAATAAGCTCACAAATTATATTATCATACACTTGGAATAGGATTACTTTAGATGTAGATGGGTGGATTTATTAGCTTGAATTTAGAAGGTGAAGCAATTTCAAAGAAGGGGAATGGAGGCAGAAAAGAAAACAACAGAGGAAAAGTGATTAAGCATTTTAAATGGAGATGCTTAAAGTACTTATCTGTAATGTAAATAGACTAAACCCCATAAAAAGAGAAAGCATGCTAGGAACCCCATAAAAAGAGAAAGCATGCTAGGAACCCCATAAAAAGAAAAAGCATGCTAGGAGTGCTGAAAAGAGAAAGCATGCTAGGAACCCCATAAAAAGAGAAAGCATGCTAGGAGTGTTGAAAAGAGAAAGCATGCTAGGAACCCCATAAAAAGAGAAAGCATGCTAAGAGTGTTGAAAAGAGAAAGCATGCTAGGAACCCCATAAAAAGAGAAAGCATGCTAGGACCCACATAAAAACAGAAAGCATGCTAGGAGTGTTGAAAAGAAAGGGGGCAGGAACAGTAAATAGTAAGACCTTCACAAACTAACTTAACTGATAAAGAACATGGTAAGCAAGAAAAGAAAGGATTTAAGGCAGCCTTGGCAGATTTAGTGTTCCAGGGAGCCAAGAGGACAGGAACCATGATATTAGTTAACAGAGGGCTGTTATTTGCAATAACAAGAAGGACAGAGGGCAATAAGGACAGATACGCAGGCACAAAAGGATTATTGTGGAAACATACAATTACCATAATATCAATAAACATTATTCCTAGATCTACAGATCATGTAATAAGAGGAATGATAGCAAACATTATCAGATTTTCAAAATGCATGCTGCTAATAACTGGAACCAGAGTCATGACGTATAGTAAAAAAGGTCAATCCAAAATATTTAAAACTATAATATCCACAACATAAATTTTACTACAGTTCTATTTAGTGGACATAATAACTGCCCAATAACTACAGGGATGAGACCAGAGATTTATGTATTAGTCAGAGAGATGCAAGTCTTGCTGTAGACTAAACAGAGAATATATAACTAAGTCTTGCACAGTATATATACAATGAACAGAGGTAGGACCATGGAGAACGGCAATTGCTAAATGAGTCAAGGATGCCCAAGACTTGGAGATTTCTATCATATAAGCTAGAGAAGGAAAATTATAGAAAAAACATGCAAGGCATTTAAAGAGCACACATGGCGGGACTGGCAAAAGTTAACGCTGGCAACTGGGAAGCATGTAAATGAGAATTACTAAATGAGATTCAGGGTGGTGATAATAAAGCAATGACAACGGAAAGGGAACATCAGCAGCAACTTTATTTGCAGATAAGGAAACTACAGCTAAGAACTGCTCGTCTAGCAAACATATGGACGAAAGGGGGTGGGACTCGGGGAACATTTATTTGTAGATGTGCCTCTCAGGGCACTTTGATGGACTGGCTCAGGAATTCACAGGCAGGAAAGTCATTTTAACATTTATACCTTGATGGAGCCAATCACCAGCGACCTGTTAATTAGGTTGTTTCTTTAAGTGAGAGACTAGTATTTAAGTAGTAACAGATTATACAAAAAATATGTATACAACATAGAAATAAATATTAACTGACTTTAGCCAGTGAGAGTATTATTCAGGAGGTAAACCATGATTTAACTGGAAGTATGTCCTTGAAGTTGCTAGCAGTCTTTTAACAAGATTATTACTCTGTAATTTAGCGATGTTCACCTCAATATGCCTGCTGCCATTTATTCAGTACGATTATAGTTTACTAGAACTTACTTTGTAAATTGCCAATATGAAGTAATGTTTCTACTTTATTCATTTGGAATTTTCATTTTGTTTTTAAAAGTATAAGAGGCTCACCATGGCAAAGGTGTTAGTCTTCCCACGCACAGCAAGTACACTTCGTGTTTAGGAAGTTTGGAACATCTGTGTGCACCATAGGTGCTATATAATACTTTTAGTGTTTAACGTGTCAAATGTGGGTTTTGGGAGAACTGGTGAGCTTACAAGATAATTAGTATAGTTTTCAGTCAATTGACAGGAGGTATGTAGTCCTCTTACAAGTGTTACAAATGTTACAGACAGAGTTGGTTAAAACCACGCCACTAAAACCAAGGACCGCAATAGTCCGTTAAAATTATTACACACAAAAAGTATATAAAGCGCTTTTCGTTCGGGTTCATACCCGAACTTCGTCAGACAAATTTCAATGTGAAGCACTTAGAGCAGGCTTAAAATAACCTTTCCTCTTTGAATAGCCCTATCAGAAACTTTGTTACTAGTGCATCAAGGTGCACCACTTAGAATTAACAACCGACAGGTTAGTAATCCTTTCAGCATTGGTAACTGGTTAACCGACGAATTGAACCTGGACTGTGACTACTCACAGGGTTCTATTGCTGAGAGAGACTATAACGAGACACCTTTTTTAGACCAGATAAAACTTTTTGACAACAGACTATTAAAAACTAAGAAACTACAACTCGAGATTATTTACCTAAACAAATGTATAGGTGAACGTTTTGTGCCTAAAGGGTTAAGGCATAGTACCTACCCCACAGGGTTGGTAGAGGGCTCAACATTTCATAAAGAATTGACCGACCTTTTTAATAACCAGGGTCTGGACTTGATGAAGTGTATGGTCAAACACTATCAAATTGAGGTGGAACAACTAATAACAGAAACTTCTTCCTTGGAGAGAGACATTAAAAATAACATTATGTTTAATGACTACCAATACGACTATAACAGGATTTTTACTTCAATAGCGCAACAATTGAACAAAATAAAAAGCACGAAATTGAGTAAACTGCAAAGGGACATTAAAGCCTATAAAGGGGGTTATGCTTTTAAAAAAACCCCAAGTTCACAACAAAATTTTTATAGGGGGAGGAACCCTAACCCACAAGGTTCGCATCTACCTCAGAGAACAGACCACCGCCTTTCTAGGGTAGACCCTAGAGGCGACAATAATCAGACAACGGAAGACTTTACACAAGACTTAGTTTTACAAGATGATGACATAGCCCTAGATAATACTGACTATAACGAGCACCAAAGTTTTCTCCGTCATGACAATGTCTTTGAACAGACTGGTATACAACAACAAAATCAACAACAAGACCAACAACATCAGAGACAAAAAAACTACAGGGGGGGGGGACTAAAGAACAACTGGGTACCGAACCCTCAAAACCACCAGACGAGGAGGTACAATACCAGGAGCAACAGGAATTAACAACAACCTCTTATGTCATAATTACCAATAAGGACTGTGAATTTAAGATTTACAACTACACCGGTTATTCTATCGACCCTGACTTGGTTGAACATCTAGCAAAAGGGTTAACTTTTGTGCCCACTGCGAAATGCAATCTGGCTGAACTATTGATTGACTTTAGACTGTTTGTCAGAAAACTAAACTTGACAGTACTGTTGGGTAACTCTTCATATGCAAACAATGAGTTGAGAGTGTCTAGTACCTATAACCCACCTTTATACTCTAACATCAGTTTTTTTGAAACCTTATGTGAACATGAGATTAGATTACTAGTACAAAAATATAACAAGAACTTTAAAACACAAAGTACTAACACAACATCCCATGAAAATGACTTGTTTAAAGCACTTTGCAAACTGCCCATTAGGATAATGAAACCAGATAAAGGAGGGGGGCTCGTAGTCATGCACAAGGACCAATATAATAAAGGAATTCTAGCCATCTTGGGTACTAACACCTATGAGGAAGCTAGTATTAACGAATTAAATCAGGCTTATAACAAAATTAGACTATTTATTGGTGACCTATTTATTGACGGCCTTACTGACATGACAACAGATAAGTACTTGACGATGTTGGCCCCTAGGACCCCCCCGACTTTTCGGTGTACCTAAGATCCATAAAGATCTTTCTAACCCCCCTTTCAGGGCTCTAGTTGATGGTAGGCGATCTATCACTTACCCTTGCGCAAAGGTTGCTGATCTAATTCTGAAAAAATATGTAGAAACTGAAAAACAAATATGCAAGGATTCGTGTGCATTCCTGGAGGAAATTAACTCATTAGTATTTACAGAGGAAGGTAATTTCCTCACAGTGGATGTCACTGACTTATATTCTAGCATACCACACGATGTTGGGGTAGAATGGGTAGTGGAACACATCAGAGACCGAGGGGCACCAGAGAAAGAATGCCTCCTGATTGAACAACTTCTAGATATTGTGTTGAAAAATAACTACTTGACTTTTAATGACAAAGTGTATTTGCAAAGGATAGGGGTGGCGATGGGGTCACCAGTGGGGGCGAGTTTTGCCAACCTAGTTATGGCCCACTGGGAGACCACCCTTGTCTTCACTAGTGAACTGTTTAAACAAGTCATTACATACAAGAGGTATCTGGATGACATTTTTGTCATCTGGGTGGGGGACAAACAACAAGCATCAGCATTTGTTGATTTCTTAAATCAAACAACCACATTCTTGAGATTTACCCAGAACTACCAGACCCAGTCAATTAACTTTTTGGACATCAAGCTTAATAAGGATTTATTGAAGGGGAGATACACAGCTAAAATCTACAGAAAACCAACTTACTCGAACACATTCTTGCACTTCACTAGTGAACACCCTTTGCACCAGAAAAATCTGTTGTGAAGGGGCAGCTGGTGAGGGCAGCCCATATGACCACTTTAGATGATGACTATGAGACAGAATGCGACCTTTTATACAGCATGTTTAAACAAAGGGATTACCCTAAGGGCTTCTTAAACAACATTTTTAAAGAAGTTAAAACCAAGAGAAGTAAAGGAATATATAGGCCCATCCTCTCAAGAACACCAAATAATCAGGGGGAGGTGGGACTGCTTATTGATAATGAACCTCAAGTTACAACACCATTGGACTTTCAGCCTTTAGAAGCTGAAGCACGGTTAGATAATAGGTCTCCTAGTGTGAACGTTAAGTGGTCGACACTCTCGTTCACTTTTACATGCACACCAGTGGCTCAAGAGATTCAAATGACAATTAGAAAATGTTGGTACTTTCTGTCACTTGACAAAGATATTTTCCAAAAAATAGGTGAGAACCCTCTGATTAGTTTTAGGCGGGGGAAAAATATTAAGGAGCTCCTGGAAAGGAAATACGGAGAACAGAGTAGACCTAAAGGAGATACACAACCGTGTGGAACATGTAAACAATGTACCCACATAGATAGAGATAACAAGTTTATAATTAGAGGGGAGACCTTTTACATTCAGGACAATTACAACTGCAACACGAAGTTCATGGTCTACATTGCCGAGTGCCAACTATGTCCGGCATTTTACGTCGGAAAGACAGAGCGGAGAATTAGGGACCGCATTTACGAGCATGGGTATGCAATTAGGAAAAAGAACAGGGAGAACGCATTGGCGAAACACTGTGAAAATAACGAAGGACACTATTTTAAATTTAAGGTTATTTCAAGTATGGACCTGCGTAAGCTTGGACCTGGACAGGTGAACATTAGTATGATGCAGTTGCTCTTGGAAAAGAATGAACTAAACTGGCAAATTAGACTAAATGCTAGCATTGAACCAGGGATCAATGACTCCTGTTCAATAGCATGCATTCTGAAACTAAAAAGTCTTTTTAGATAATTAGGGGATTAAGAACTACCATCCTAGATGTTTGGGTTTGGGACTAGATGATGTAGTGGAGTTCTTGTTTGGAGGACTAGACCTAGTTTCCATGGGTTGGTGCCCTTATCTTGGAGCTCCGGGTGGAGTGGACCCCCTCCCCTTTTCCTTATTTAAACTATTGAACTTCTGACTTGTATATGTATACATGTTGACTGACACGTCGTCTCTGACTTTTACTCTGACCAGTGATGGGAGCACAACCGGCACATATAGGGACGGACTTAGTCTTAATTATTAGTTTTGATAGAAAATGTAGGGCTTGACAAAGTGGTTAACTGACGTATATGACTTAGTACTTGACTAGGAATTTAGGAAACACCAGTTAAAAGGTCTTAAATGGTGCCGATTGTTTTCATTCTACTCTAAGAAGTGACATTAGACCATGTTAAGGGCACCTACATCCGAGTTGACATAACCAATTATTACTTATTTCTTCCACTAAAGCAGTATTGTCAAAGGAAATTTTGGTTTAGCCTTACCCGTTTTAAACACAACTTGTCAGTATATAAACATAAAACAATATATACTTTTTTATATTTGGGTATTGTGACAACTATAGGTTATTATTTGTTTATTGAATGTGATTTCATTTATTTTTCTGCCATGGTTGTGTTTTTCTTGAGTAAAATAATATTAACGAACACTAAGGAACGAATGGTTCACCTCTGAGACAAAGGTACGACGAGAATGTAATATAACTTTAAATTACAACTTGTATTGTGCTTGGATTTGAATGATGCACTAGTAACAAAGTTTCTGATAGGGCTATTCAAAGAGGAAAGGTTATTTTAAGCCTGCTCTAAGTACTTCACATTGAAATTTGTCTGATGAAGTTCGGGTATGAACCCGAACGAAAAGCGCTTTATATACTTTTTGTGTGTAATAATTTTAACGGACTATTGCGGTCCTTGGTTTTAATGGTGTGGTTTTAACCAACTCTGTCTGTAACATTTGTAACACTTGTAAGAGGACTACTTGGGAACTATCTTCAACAATAAACTCGTGGATTTTTCCCGACGCTTGAGTTTGGTGACTTTTACATAGTTTTGGTTTGTTAAAAATCTACTGGCGTTTGTGTAATTGACAGGAGGTAGCAAGTCATGAAGGGTGGGGTCACTCTACTGGGGGTATTGTTTAACATTATGGTCACATATGTCCTCTGGTAAACTGAGCCTTCACTGACATTAGGACCAGTTTCACAAGTGTAGCAAGACTCATAGTTGTTTGCTGCATTAACATATAATAAAATAAAAGTTGCTTTCAGTTCTTCACAGTTAATAGCAGGGTGTAAAATATTATGTGGTTTTGTGCACAATTGACACATTCTGAGGTAAGTAATGCCTTAATAAATTTACCCTACATAATGTTTTTTCATGTGTGATAGGAAACATGAACCTGACAGGAATTCATTTTAGTTTCAGTTAACACCTTCTAGGCAACTTGTGAGTTAGCTTGAGGAGTCAAGCACTAATGCAAGGTGTGGAATACTGGGGTCTTAACTCAAGCAGGCAGGCAGCTTTTTTGTTTTTTTGAATGAAAAGGTAAGGACACCATGAACATAAAAGACAGTTGACGACTAAGGGGTATGTAAATGTAATGCCTTCAGCTTGGGCACAGTATTAGTACATTTATAGTTAAAAATGCCAGAAATGTGTGATCAGTTACACTAAGAAATGTTATCAGGGTAGATTTAGGATTTAGACAGCCAACTTGGAGACATTCATAGAGTGTCATTTCAACTTAATTTTTTTTTACCTCTTTTAGGGTCATCAGTTATGCAGACACTCAACTCTTAACAGGCAAGATTGATGACTGAAGCAGAGGAGTTGTTTTTTGAGAAAGAGGCCATGAAGGATTAGCTGAGAGCTGCAAGTTTGAGGAAGGGTAATGTGATTGGTGCAGATGAACAGCCTTCTGTTCCAGAAGTCCTGAATAAAAAAACTCATCAGAAATCCTTGAGGAAAAATAACGAAGAACCACTGCTTGCTCAAACAAAGGCTCTTACAGCTCAACTTTCAGGCTGTGAAATTGAAGGTAATTAAGGTATATAAGTAGTTGGGGAGGGTTACAATGTTCACTGGCATCCCGCTGACGAATTTTTAGAAGAATTTTTAAAAGATTTACCTGAGGAAGGCAGGTTTAGACTATTTGATATGGTTTTAGAGAAGGGCTTTGGGGTAGAGCAGGTTACAACTAGGAGAGCTAACATCACTTGTTCATGCTGTTTCAGGTAAATCAGAACAAGGGAGATAGGACTGATTCATTAAGAGTCAGAAGGTACTAGCTAACAGGAAATGGGTTCTAATCAATCAGATATAATAAGAATTACTCACTTTCTTGCTTCCATGTCATCCACAGCACCTTGCCAAGGTACATCACTTGCTTGTTTTACCCAAGGGTCACATATATCAGCCGATATCCCTAGTCCCATTAGAGGAAAGGTCTTTTAGGTATGTAAACATTGTTAACTTGGTAGATTTGGTTGGCATCTAGCACATTTAAGATGAAGAAAAGGCTGGGGCCAAAGACATAACTGATGCTCTCACTGCCTTACGGAATTCACACTACTGACTATTTCAGAATATTAACAGTAACTGTCAAGATTATTTGGGTCTCTACTTTAGCATCAATATTTTATTCATGACAAAGAAATAATTATTTACATGTAAGGCAACTTGGTCAAAACAACAGTGACCATAAACAGTCAGTAAAGCCTTAATGTTTGAGTTTTAACAGTATACAAATCTCTATCCAGTTCTGCTGTTCAGAACGTTAGGCTGACATAACGCCATTCTCTCTCTCTCTCTCTCTCTCTCTCTGACTCTCTCTCTCATTCTTTCTCCCTTTGTCTCAGTTAACTAAACCATAGCCTATGTAGTGTATAAACTGCATACAATATCCATGCGTTATCTCGTTCTTATTTTCTTGGTAGACCTTGCCTTTCTCATCATTGTGAACTGGACATTATTGTTATTCATATTTTATGTTAACCAAAACATGTCTCACAAAGATTGTTTAGACAGGCTAACAACTTTAATTAGTTATAACTTCTTTTTTCCTTCTTTGGATTTACTTATCTCCATTAACGTCTCTTGTTTTGAGATCTACTGTCTCATCAAATGTCAGAGTAGTCTCTCTGAGTGTAATCTTCTCTGCTTTATGAACACTAACTGCAATGTAACATGCCAAACATTGATTTTTACATGTCACAACCCTGTTCTACAATTTCAATTTCTCTTTCACTCTCTTACACACACACACACACACACACACACACACACACACACACACACACACACGCACACACACACACACACACACACACACACACACACACACACACACACACACACACACACACACACACACACACAGTGTGTCTATTGGTGAGGTGTATTCCAAGCTGCACTTTTTTCCACACTAGCATTTTTCAAGATTTCTTTTAGTCAATTGGAAATGAATAATATACTTCACTTTCTAGGCACAAGTGCATATTTAAGCACTGTATTTAACATCAGTAATTTACTAACTCCTGATGAATGGCTCATCCCAGCTCAAAAGTTCAAGTAATTGCCAAATCTATGTTAACTTATCTAACTGCTTATCTAAACAATCCTGTCTTGGTTTGTGATTTACTATGGCGTTGTCTGATAAGATATTTTATTTGAATTTATATTTAATTTTTTGCCACTGCTTTTTACTGTTGGTAAGAAGGAAGGCATAACTTGTAGACAAGAATATTTACTTTGATTTAGATTTTGATGTTTACCTTTAATTTTCACTGTTGTTAGAAAGGGATACGTTTCAGACAAGCAAACTCTAGCCATGCCAAGGGGCCTAATCCCCTATAAATTCCAATAGACTGCAGAGAGAACAATCCAGAGTATATCTCAGCAATCTTATCATGCTTTGTGATTTATTGATCTTTACTGTTAAAAAGAAGTGGACTGCACTGTGACATAATGGAATTAAAGCTTTTGTTTGACTTTCAAAACTTGTACGGTCAGAACAACAAACTTTACTGTATTTAGTTTAGTATTTAATTATATATTGACTGTGTGATTTTTCTCATAGAATTTTATTTTAAGTTCTCTTAGATTTCTGTGGTTACTGATTTTGATTATTCTTTTCTTTTATAATTTTTATTAGTTTGAAGCTGAATATGGATTCCTTAAATAAGTATGCAATTACCGATTTGCTAATGCACAAATATCTTGTACAGTGTAATAAGTGCTATGCATATTTAAAGGTAACACTGATAACATTGGTGGGGCAGCTTTTTCATCTCTTTCAACTTTCTGGTTTAAAAGCTTGCATTTGCACTTGTTTTCCACCCTTCCTGTAACTAGTCTAGTCCAGATACAGATTTGCTGTATCCAGGACTGTATGTAAGCTTCTGAGCTCTCAAGCCTTTCTGTGTTGGAGGGAATCCTTCTAGCTGATCAGTGGGTGTGGTAAGCACTAGGTAGCCTATCTACCACAAGATGAGTGGTTTCTGGCCAGAAATTGTAGTTAATTGGCTATTTGGGCAGGTTTTTCCATCTCCTTTAACTTTCTGGTCTAAAAGCCCTTGTTTGCGCTTTTCCCAACTTTCCTGTAACTAGTCTAGTTCAGATACAGATTTGCTGTTTCCAGGACTGTTGTAAGCTTATGAGAGGTGCCAAAATCTGCTCTTCATTTTTCCCTTAGATCTGCTAGTTCTCTCTTCTCCTGCACTTTTACTAGCTTATTAGTCTAGCACTTTACCATACCAGACTTCTTGTAGCAATTATTGTAGCACACAAAAGTGCTACCAGCGCTAAACGTTCTACAAGGAAACAGCTCCAGTATTTATTATTACTGCCCACCCCTCCAGGTATGTCTAAAGGTCAGTTCCCTGAGCTTTCTCCTATTAACCTGGTGAAATTGAGCATCCTGAGGCAATGTAGCAACTGCCTCATGTACACCAACAACCCTTTCCTCTTACCTCACAACACTCAGACTTGCGAGAGATGCACTTATATATCCAAACTGGAAGTCATGCACTCTCCAGCCAAGACTGGAATAGGTGGTCAATAGGAGAAGGTCAATACTTGCACCACACCACATGGAACACATAGCCTTCCAGAACACACACCAGCACTGCCTTCACATAAAAGCACAAACCACACACCCACCTTCAAGGAGGCTCTCTATAAAAATCTACCCAAACAGCAGAGACCTCCAAGGCAGAAATGCACTCAACCACCACAACACAGCACTAATCACGAGACACATAACTCTCCTAAACAGTGTACCACTCACCCAAAGCTCCTAAGGCAAAACAGCTTGCCCAGCACACTAGTCATAGGTGAATCAGTAGTGAGGCACACTAATGTCCCACTCACTAGGTTGAATAAGGAAAAAGTAACAGTCAGCTGCCTGTCAGGTGCCAGGATCCGCCACATAACACACGCACTCAGGTTCCTCAAAAACAGGTACAAATATGACTCTGTCATTGTACATGTGGGTGTGATGACCTGAGCCGTATCTCCCTGGACTACTTGAAAAGAGGCATGGAGGAGCTCTTGGATTATGTAGCCCAGGTGGATATGACCCTAGCCCTGAGCAGCATCATACCATCACCCAGAATGATACCACAGTACAAGCAGAAAATGATTGATTTAAAAAATTGGCTAAGTTTCTGGTGTCATTCTAAGGGGATCCAGTATCTGTCAGCCTGGGATGACATGACATGACTGACAGACATTGATGCTTTGCCAGAGATGGCCTGCATCTTTCACCCCTGGGCTTCCAGATACTGGCCAAGGCTATTGCCAACCCTATAGGGCCTTTTTTAGGCATTGAAACAGCTACAAACAAATGCAATCTGAGGGTCATGCGGCTCAACACTAGAAGTCTAAATCTCAAAAAGCACTCACTCGAAACACTCCTTAAAATGGACAACATCGATATTTGTGCTGTAACAGAGACCTGGTTCAAGCAGCAAAAAGCACTCCAGCATTACCAGGCTATAACTCATTCCACATCTTTCGGCTCCAGAACTTGGACTGGAGCTCCAAAGGCAGATGTGTTTCCATATTCATAAAGGATGCGCACACCTCCAAACTGGTAACCCAACACAACACATCAGTGACACTTCAGGTGCAGTTAACATTGGGTAAGATGGCAATTCAGGTCATAGGCTGTTATAGGTTCCCAACCATGTCCCAAGACTCACACTCCACATTCCTAAGCACCCTAGAGAATGTTAGGGTCCAACCTAACACTCTCATACTAGGTGACTTCAACTACCTCTCCATTAACTGGGAAAACTACTCATGTACCAATACGCTTGCCCAACATTTCCTGGAATTCATTAATTCCAATGGCCTGGACCAGCTCGTTCTTACCCCCACTAGAGGTAGCAACATCCTTGACCTGGTCATTACTAACATGGGCGACCATTGCTCTGCACCAATAGTCAACTCCTCCCTGGTTAGATCCAACCACAAACTAATCACTTTGGAAATCCACATTCCTCCTACCCAACTCACAAAGGTAACCACCATGAAAAACTTCTCCAAAAGCTAACTTTCGAATCATAAAAACAGAGGTGGCTAACTTCACAGCACCCATGCAAATGGAGAATAGTTGCATGACTGCCGAATCATACACCAATGCACTGTACAAAGACGTACACAAATGCATGGATCTCGCCATACCCAATATAACCAAGATGCTCTCCTCCAAAAAGGAAGCCAATCTGGTGGTCCTGTACCATAAACAAACTCTACAACAGAGGGAGGAAACTGATGCGGAATAAGGTGAAGTCCCAAGACTGGAAAAACTCCCTTATCAGCCTCAACAGAAAGTTGAGATCCCTCATCAAATCCTCTAAATCTAGCTATGAAAACAGAATTGCAGAAGGCAACCACAAGCCCTTCTATAGTAATGTAAAGAATCTACACAGCAATAGCTAGATTTGTTCTGAGCTACTGCACAATGGTACCTCATATACTGAGCCAACAGATACAGCCAATATACTGGCCGACAGATTTAGTGCCAACTTTACCCCTCTCCCCCCCCAAAGGACCAATCACAATACCAGCAGATTGCCAGGCACCCAGTATTACTGCTGCACAGGTTAAAACAGCACTGTCCAAGGCCAAGAATATAGCTTCTATGGGACCTGACAATATCCATGGCTGTGTTCTCCATGAACTAGATGGTGAACTGGCACCTTGCCTATGTGCCCTGTTCAATCACAGCCTCACCTCAGGCTTTGTCCTTACCGAATGGTGCACTGCTATATTCATCCCTCTCCAAAAAGGAGGAGTGACTACAGACCCTGGGATCTATCTGTCCATTAGCCTGATAAGTCTGATATGCAAAGCTATGGAACGCATCATCATGGACCTAATAAATAAGGATATAGGGAATCTTCAAACTCTGGATCCTACACAGTTTAGTTTTGTGAAGGGTAGATCATGCCTGCTCAACTTGGTCGACTTCTTGAAGTCAGTCACCAGAGGTGTGGATGAAGGCAAGGTGGTTCATACAGCCTATCTTGATCTGGCCAAGGCATTTGATACCATTCCCCATTCAGGAATCATAGAAAAGCTCACTAAGCTAGGCATTAACCCCTATATCCCTAGGTGGTTGCAAACTGGCTCACATTTAGAACCCACAGTGTGAAAGTAGCTGACTCCAAATCAGACTGCTAAACAGTCATGAGTGGAGTTCCACAGGGATTGGTCCTGGGTCCTTTCCTGTTTGGTATCTACTTCTCAGAAGTCCAGGCCAATACGAAGGGACTCTGGCTGACAAGGTTCGCAGATGATTGCAAGTTGAGAGCCATTACTAACTCCGCAAGTGATGCTGACATCCTACAGAAAGGCCTCACTGAGACCAATGACTGGTGTCAGAGCCATGGCCTTAAGCTCAATGCCAAAAAAAGTGTCGTCATCCCCTTTGAGAAAAACCCAGTTCCCATGAATTACCACATTGATGGTAGTCCACTGAATACAGAAGGCGTTATAAGAGATCTGGGAACACAGGTTGACAGCAACCTCTCTTTTGATCACTACATTGTCACTGTGGTCAGAATGTTCTTCTATGTGGCACATCTCATTACTAAGGGTTTTGCATCCAGGAAGAAAGAGGTCATTTTTATTTATTTATTTTATTTATTTATTTATTTATTGGTCATTGTCTCCATCTACTCTTCCATCATTAGGCCAATCATTGAGTACAATGCCCCATTTAACATGTACCTCACTAGACAGCTACAACAACTGGAGAGGCCACAAAAGTACCTCACAAAGAGGATCCTTGCCTTAAACAGTTGTCCTATATGGACAGACTAAAAAATCTCAGACTATTCTCTGTCTCATATAATCTACTTAGAAGCAATCTCTGCTTGACTTACAAAGCCATACCTGATCCAGCTCTGTTAAAAATGCTACATTTAAAGAAATCCCAGTCCCTCCACACCACATGGTCCAGAGACCTCAACCTCATTACCACAATCAAAAGAACGTGCTGGAGGGACAAGTTCATAACCCAGAGACTGCCCATGCTATGGAACAGACTCCGCATACATGTCAAACAGAGCTCCTCACTGGCCCTCTTCAAGATCTTAATGAGTGGATAGGAAATAGAAAATTCACCCCTGGGATCACTGCAGTGGCTCTACTCAACAGAGGCACTGGGAACTAAGGTCAGGTGGCACAATGTCAGGGTAATCCTATGGGCTAGGCTTGTAAAGGCACCAGGGCCATTAGCCTACTACACACCTATGAACCTATGAATCTGTGTTCCTCATCTAAAAAGTTGGATGAGTTGTTTACCATTGTTAGAAGTAAATCTACACTTACTGACAATGATTGCACTTGTGCAATTGACATGGCTTGGAGAACTGTTGCTACATTTATTAATGACCGGTAAGATAAATAATGTTAGACAAAGAGCAAATAGATCTGATTTAGGAAAGGATGTGTCTCTTGTCTATAAAGATTATTCAAACCCTATGAAACAAGATGAATTCCCTGACAACTTTGTAATTTTGGTTGCAAGTATCCAGCAATCTGAGGATTCAGAGTGTTTAGAAGGAAACAAAAAAAAGAAAGAAAGGAAGAAGTTCACAACAAATACGGAAGAAAAATAAACTGATTAATGTCTGTAAAGTAAAGACAATACATGCTAAAAAGGTCACTGCTTTGTTATGTAACACACAGATTGCAGGGAATAATATCATTTTACATCAGAAAACCTTCAGTCTACAGAAAAAAGCATATTTTTTCCAAAAGAGAAGGTAGAAAAAAGACACTAAGGAAGATGAAAAGGGAGAAATCAAAACTGAATGTCAAAGGATTGAAGAACATTACTGTAAGAAAAAAGAAGAGAAAGACAGATATTGACTACATGGCTCAAGCTGTGGATGTACAAAGCCAGCTGATTGAGAACTGTATGCTTGCAAATTTAATGCACAATGAAAACAGTGAAATTAACAAGACTAATGGTGATGAAGATTATTTCTTTGTAACAATTGATAGAGCAGCTATTACTGTATTAGAAGTTGAAGATTATTCAGATCTGGTCAGAAAAGATATTCTTGTAATTGGAGATTCTGTTATTAGAGGAACTGATACTTACATTTGCAGAGAAGATAATATACATCAAATAGTGTTATGCTTGCCAGGAGCAAAAATAGAGCATGTGAGACACATCTTGGAATACCTTAATGTAAGGAAGTACATAAGCACCGTCATCTGTATTTGTTAGACTTTTTCATATCTGAAGAAGTATAACAAATATAGACAAAAGCACTTATGTACTTTTTTAAAATAAATGTAGTGTGGTTTGCAGTGATCACAGAGCATTTGTGCCTTTTTGTTCTTACCTCGGTTTATGTAGTTTGGATTAACTAGTTAGATTATAGATATATTTACAAAATCCTAGATAAATTGTCCTACTGACATCCAGATAACCACAGAAACTGGAATCAGATTAGATTATGTTGAAAAAGAACTGCACAAACTGGATCCAAAGCACAGGGAGGAGACAGAATTAGTAATAATAACCTCAGAACACTTCAGCAAGAACTTACAGTACCATTATATCTATTATTTACTAGGTCATATAAATATTGGGAGATCCCTCGAAGTTGGAGACATGTGATTATTAAACCTGTTATTAAGGAAAAGGGGAGTAGGACAGACCCATATAAACCCTTAAGTCTACTTTCAAGATGTGGAAAAATAATGAAGAAGGTAATATTGGATGTTATTGTCAGAAGTGGATATTTTGGGACTTGAAACCATGTATCAGCATGAATATGTTGAAAATAAATCTATTACCACCTGTAACCTGATGTTCTATAACAATATAATAGACTGAAAAATTGTGCTGTGATGTAATTTATATAGATTTAACTTTAGCATTTAACAGGGTCATACACAAAACGCTGATCAATAAATTAGAACAACGAGGTATCGATGTAGTCTTGATAAGATTGATTGCTCAATGGCTTACAAACAGGGCATGTCAAGTATCATACAGCAACTGGACAGGTAAACTACTTGGCTACAGTCACGGTGTCCCACAGGGCTCTGTCCTAGGCTCTTACTTGTTTAGATTGTATCTGTCAGACCTGACCTTTTCATCGGAGGTGTTCTATAGTCTATATGCAGCTGATCTGAAATTGTGTAAACTGATTACATGTGTTACAGATAATGCATGTCTGCAAAAAAACTTGTCTAAATTGACTATTTGGGCACAGGAAAATAATATGCTGATAAATACTTCCAAAACTAGGCATATGAGACTTGGGAGACATAAATTGAAAGGTGAATATTTAATACAGCACACAGTGATTGAAACTGTAGATTCATTTAAGGACCTGGGTATATGGGTACATCCAGCTTCAAGTTTTTATAACTATATAAACTAATTGGTTAGTGACAGTTATACAAATATAGGTTGGATAAAAATATTTATAAAATCTAGGGAATCAGAAATGATGAAGACATAGTTAGTTACATTAAACTAAAAATTGAGTATGGAATAACAATATGGAAGCCTTATAAGAAAACAGGCATGAGTAAACTGGAAAGAGTTCAGCAGAAATATACTAAGGGCATCCACAGATGTGAAAGTATAAGTTATTATGAAAAACTAAAATATCTGAACTTGTACAGTGTATCTTATAGATATCGAAGAGGAGATCTTATTCAAGTATATAGGGCATTTAGAGACAGCTATATCTGGGATTTTTTGGGGTTATCAAAAAGCACTACAGAATCATCAGACAACCTAAGTACAAGATCTGAATGGAGAGATAAGTCAGCAAGCAAAGGAAAGTAGTATTGCTGAAAATGAATTTATCCTCAAGTCTTAGTGAGAACCTACATGAGGTAGACCCTATTTTTCACAAAATCTCACCAAGACGACACTGATATATAGACTGCATTTTATATAGCATATATCATGGACAGAAGTAGGTCAAAAATTAAAAAAAAAGATAACTGGGTGCACAAGACCCAAGGAAAAAAAGTGCCCAATCCTGGTAGGTAAACTGGTGCCAGGAGTGGAAAAAAATAGCAGTGTAGATTCCTCGAAATACAGAAACATTCCTACAATGGGGCCAGGCCAGGCCCAGGGAGAGGATGGACCCCTGTTGTAGAAGGAAGTAGCAGTCAGCAAAAATCACAAAAACTGATAGGCCAAAGAAGAGCCATAAAGACAATAGAGTGGACTATTGAGGATAAGAAAGAGATTATGTATTGTTACTATTATGCAAAAAGCCCAGAATTTCCAGAGACAAGATATACAAAAAAATTAAGAGAGAAATTAGAGGAAAGAAAAATACTTTCACTAGAAAAACTGTCAGAAGCTTTAAATAAAAATATGTGTTCATTAATACAACAGATTTGTGAAAAAAACATTATATAGACTAAGAAACTTTGATCTGTTTGGAAAAAGAAGCATCTGAAGAAGTGCAAAAATAAAACAACAAAACCTAGAGATTTTTGGAAAATATAAAAAAGAAATATGGACATGAGAAAGAAAGAGGTATTTGATATGGTACAATATTTATGCATATTTGGCAGCCAAATTAATCAATTAAAACAGGCAGCCCCAAAGATATTCTTAGATAAATACAAGCAAAGGCAATCAGATATGGAAAATTTCACAATAAAAAAATAATATCACAAAGAGGCAATGTAGAAAAGAAGATTAGTAATGTAGAAGTAAAAAAAAATAGAAGTTGAAGTTATGGAATACCTACAAAGTGAAAGATTTGGTTTAGAAGGTCTAACACAGGTTACATCACAGCATGATGGAACAAATTCCCAAAGTAAGTAGAAACAGGAAGACCAGGAGACATGTGAAGAAGAAATATGGGCATGGGAAAGAAAAAGCGATTTAATATGGTGTAATATTTATGCAAAAGAGAAGGCAAAACTCATCAACAGAAAAAGAGCAGTACCAAAGATATTTGAAGAGAAATACAGACAAAGGAATACAAACATGGAAAACTTTACAATACTTAAAATAAGAAGACAGAGGAAAAGTACAAAATGAGATTAGCAATGGAGATGTTAAAGAAATAGAGACTGAGGTTATGGAGTACCTGTGAAGTGAAGGATTCAGTGTAGAAAATTTAACTTAGAAAGCACCACAGCAAGATAGAGCAATAGACATCCAAATTAAGGAGAAACCAATGGAACAGGAAACAACTTGTCAGTTGCCATATGAAGATCTTTTGGAGCCTTCCATAGGAAACCAGTATAAATATTCACTTGGACCTGGACAGCAAGGGGAGGAACAGGAAACTACGGCAACACTGACTCAGTCAATGATGAGGAGTGATAGGCTACTGAGTTCGCATATGATAGAACAATGGATGATACAGGATGAAATTGAAGAGAATGTGCCACAGGAAGATGGTATAGAACTTTCTATAGAATGCGAGCAGAAAATGGAGAACAAAAAATGTGCCCTCATTTTAGAAGAAAATGATCTAAGAGAAGAGTTGTTTGATTTAATAGAGATAGACAGACCTATTAAGATCAGTGAAAGAAATGGACTGCAGAAGGTCAATAAAACCCAAAAAGTTAGAAGTTTGATAAAACAAATGAAAACAGTAATTTGGACTGCCCCATAGAGATCCATGTGATATAACAGAAGTAAACAGGATATATTACTGTGCAGCTAAATTAATAACAGATAAAATTCTTCCACGAGAACACAAGGTAGTAAGGGAAAGGAAGGGGACAAATCGAATACCATCATGGAAGTATCAAATAGAGAAAACTATACAGCAATTAAGAGAAGAAGTGTCACTGTTAGACGAGTATAGAAGAAGGAGGAGATCAACAAAAATACTCAGAAAGACAGACGTAATAAAAGCAACACCAGAATTATAACGGATCAGGATTTAGCATGCACTATCACAAATAATAAACTAAAAATATCAGCACAGGCAGAAAAACTTAGAAGATACACAGATAAATAAAAAGGAAAAGTACAAAATAAGCAATGTATTGATGACCCAAACATTTTTTTATAGAGAATTGGGAAACAAGGTAAAGGGAATTGAAAGACCACAAAAAAAGAAGAAATCGATACATTTTGGAGAAGTATATATGAAGACACTGTGGAACATTACTTCTTCTATCCATTCAGCATCTTTGTTAAGAAAGAATAAGAAGGTCAAAGGTACAGGATATTAAATGGGATGAAGTAGCAGCCAGAGAGATTGAAACAAAGTTAAGAAAAATCTGTAATTAGAAAACCCCAGACCTTGATGCAGTACCTAACTTTTGGCTAAAAGTATTAACATATTTGCACAAAGATTTAGCCATGAGTAAGAACTATTTATATGCACACCCTGAACAGACACCAACCTGGCTAACAACAGGAAAAACAATGCTCCTACTTAAGAGTGAACCTGCAAGCTAGCCTAAAAACTGTAGACCAATAACTTGTCTTCTGGCGACATATAATATACACCGGCACTGATGCCAACAGAGTGTATAGTCATTTAGAAGAAAACTCAATTTTGGCAATAGAACAAAATGTCAATAAAAGAAAGTCATAGGGAACAAACAATCATGTGTTGTTAAATAAAGTCATAGTGGAGAACTGTAAAAAAGGGAAGAATCTAAGTATGGCATGGATTGACTACAAAACAAATTGACAGTATCCCACATTCATGGATAAAAGAGTGCTTAAAAATGTATAAGATACACCCTACACTGATAAACTACATCACAGGGACCATGAATCAGTGCAAACCACTTTGCAGTTAAGCCATAATAAAGCACAAATTATTATTCCATGATTAAAAATCCAAAGGGTGATATTCCACAGTAACACTCTGTCAACGTTATTCTTTTGCCTTGACCTTAACCCATTAAACTGTCTGCTTAACAAATTTGGTCATGATTATAATTTGGCTACCAGAAAGCAACAAAGTGTAAAGACTTCTCATCTTCTGTTTGTTGATGATTTAAAACTGTATAGCTCATCAGATGAGGAACTGAAAGCACAACTGCAAGTAGTCCAAATGTTTTCAGATGCTATAAGAATGTCATTTAGGCTTGATAAATGTGCAAATGTAACCTTTAAAGCAGGAAAGGTGCAGCACCAAGAAAACATCAGTTTGGGACAAGAATGTGATATAAAAGAATTTAAGCAAGACGGAATGTACAAATATTTGGGAATTGATAAAGGAACAACAGTAAAATATGAACAAATGCAAATAAATCTTAGTAAGGAATACTTCAGAAGACTTAAATTAAGCCTAAAAACAGTGATGACATCTTGGAACAAAATTCAAGCTATAAACCAATTTGCTCTTCCTGTCCTAACTTATAGTTTTGAAGTGATTGACTGGCCACAAAAGGTGTTGGATAGATTAGACAGGAAAACAAGAAGGATGCTTTATGCTCACCAAATGATTTATAACAATCACTGCATACCAAGATTATATATTCCTTGTTCTGAAGGAGGTATTGACCTCCTTGAAATTGATTACATGTATAGATCTGCAATCATGAGACTGCATACATATCTGCTGACCTCACAAGATCCAAACATAGTGAAAGTTTTGAAATGAGGAGAATAAATCTAAGATAGCTTCCTTTCTTAGTCTAGCAGAAGCATATTGGTGTCAAGCAGGAATGGAGCTCAAACCAGAAGTAGATAAAAACCAGCCAGCAACTGAATGTGCAAAAAAAAAAACAAAAGAAAGAATATAAGCTGAAGGATCAGATGAGAAGGCATGAAATGTGGAAAATGCATAAATATACTTGCAAGTATGGAAAACTCCTGGAAGAACCTCATGTTGATCAGGATCAAATAAGGACCACCAGAACTGCATCTGATGAAGTCATTTTCATGATGAAAATGTAACTTTTGGAAGAGCGTTTATGTGTTTTGGAGCCTCTGTGGTGGAATAAAACATATTTGTGCACTATTTGCATTTCTGGTGGTCCTTACTAGTGCCTTGTTTCATGTTTTGGTTTTACTTTGGCACTTTTGGATTTATTTTATTTTGTTTGATCATGATCAAATGCAGGAATGGTTAAAGAGAGGCAAATTCAAACCAAAAGTTGAAAGGTTAATATTAGCAGCCCAAGACAGTGGGCTACATACACATTGGTCTACAAAGTCCATTGAACATGTGAGAGAAACAGACAAATGTAGGCTTTGTAAAACAGAATTGGAAACAGTTGCACACCTTGTTGCTGGTTGTGATTTATTAATGGCAGAACTAGTTTATACTGAAAGGCATAATAATGTGGCAAGACTGTTGCACTGAGGATTGTGCAAACATTGTAATACTGAAGTAGTTGAAAAATACTGGAAATATGAGCCACAAAGCATCACAGAAAATGATGAAGTCTACATCACACAGAATCACCCATTACCAACAGTTCAAAAGACAGATGCGAGAAAACCAAATGTAGTGGTCCATAAAAAAAGACAAAAGTAGCATTGATCATTGAAATCGCTACACCCAGTGACTACAGTGCCTTGCATATAGAGAGATACAGAGTCATAAAATACCAGAATTTGCAGGCAGAAATGAGAGCAATGTGGAAAAAGGATACTCAGACAGTTCCAATAATAGTAGGAGCAACATATCTTATAAAAAATAATCTACAAGTGTATTTAAATATGTTACCAATACATGTAACTCCATATGAATGGCAGAAGGAGTCATTACTGGGCACATTGGGGCTGCTGCAAATATCACTTCTGGCTGACATCAAAGACTGAAAAGATACTAACTTCATGACCTGTAATCATACTTTGACTTAGGAATTGGATCCATTCCTGTCATGGTATAAGAAACCCAAAAGATTTGGAGAAATTAAAACAAAGATTCTATAGAAATGAAAAGTGTAATAACTGATTCTCTGAGAGAGCAGCCGATGCATGGAACATACTATCAAATTACATTAAAGCAAGTACTAGTTCAGATATTTTTAAGAATAGCCTGGACACTTATTATGGGAACAAGTGTTTTGGTATATTGGCAGGCTAGAAGGACAGTTGCCTGTGCTTGAAATATTTGTATGTATGTATGCATGTATGTTAGTCCAAAAAAAAGTATTGCATCAGGTCTGTGTTCCAGTGCATTTGTGTTTTCACAAATGTTAAGCCCCATAATAAGCAGTATGGAGGCTCGACAATTCAACAGTGATTCATCACTGGGACTTGGGAAGAAACCAGAGCACCCTCAGGTGTGCAGTTTTCTACACAAGAAATAGTGTCTTTTCTAAAAACACTCGAACTGTAGATGGGAAGAAACAGTAAAACAAAAATTACAATAATAAGCAAATAAGTATAATTTACTTTAAAACAAAATAGCAGTACAAAAGCAAAATAATTTTCCACTCCAAAGTAGCTATACAATGGGGAGGGGGGGTTAACTGAAACTGACATTTTGGTCTATTTATTTGCCAAGAAATCAGAAAAGAAAAATCGTATATTGCACAGTTGTTGTTCCACAACTACAATTCATTTTGCAACAATATAAACATTTACATTTTTAAAGGATACCATGTTGGATGAATGCAGTATGCAAAGGTCAGTTTATGTTAACATTAGCATTTATCTATTTCCCATTTGTTAACCTACTAGATCAGATGGCCCATAGACCATTTTACGAAAATGTAATATATATATACAGAGGCAGAGAATACACAGAATAAGAAATCACATTAATAAGCAAGTATTTGCAAAGTGTGACATTTAGCATTACATCTCACATCATACACTTTATAATATATTTTAGATTAAAAATATATTCAAATTGCAAGGAAGATTGTAAAGTAATAGCATATTACATATGAAGAAGAGAAAAGAGTCATTGTCAGTAAAACACTTGAATTGGGTGGTTTAAAAGTTAACTTTCTAAAGCTAAACAGAGTAAAGAGGGAGCTGGAAGGATATGAAAATTGTGAGGTAATGAGTACCAGACAGCAAAAAACATTTTGTAGAAACTTTCATTTTTGGTAAAAAAAAAAAAATGAAAGAGGATGTGTCTATTGAAACATTGCATGCTTTTTATGTTGTTGTGTCTTTCAGCTTTTCCCAGTTAGGGGTCGCCACAGCAGAACTCTGGTCCGCTAATGATTGGCAGTAGATTTTTACGTGCCGAGTTGCCAGCCCTGATGCACAACCTTCAACGAAGGTACGCCCATTCATGCATGTCTCCACACAGAAGATGCTCTAGCTGAGAATCGAACAGGGCAACGTCTTACTGTGAGGCGACAATGCTACCGCAGCACCACCACTGCAGTATTGTTTATTTTATTTTTATTTTTTATTTTACATTTGTTGACCGGGAATGTCCGACTAGGTTCCACAGAGCCTGTTTTCAGCAGAGGCCCGGGGAGAAATGCTCCAGATGCATGTTTTGAATGTGACCGGAGAAAGGAGAACCCAGAGGAAACCCAGAACAGGCAAACTCCACACAGAACACACACCACAGAAGACCCCAGCGAGAAGGAGAACTCGAGAACCTCTTGCTGTGTGGCGCTTAACTGCACCACTGTGCCGCCCACATGCTTTTTATGTATGAAATAGAAAATTATGGAAGATAATGCTTAACTTATGTGCAATGGAAGAACAAACGTTTAAATTAAGTAATCAATAGATAGTTATAGAACGAAAAGTAAATTTTTGTGACAAGAAAGGGACTGGTGATATTTAGGAGATAGTAGTGAAGTGTACTTTAGTCAGAGAGAATAATTAAGTGACATATTGTATTGCATTACAAGTTTTGTTAGTCACCTCCTTGCACCATCTGTTTACAGGGCGATATCTAAAAATATTTTAATACCCAGACTTTAATGTGGCTTTTTTTTTTCTCATTAAGCATTCAGCCAACAGTACTACTGACTGCTAAGGACAATATCTCCAGATTCGTTCTACCAGCTGATCCCCAGATGCACCATTGCAATTTGCTAAACAAATTCCAAATGGTTTTAGTGCTTCATAGATTTGAAGTACTTTCATTTACAATGTTCTAAAAATTGGTCACTGCACCCTTTAAAAGTGAAACTACCTTACAAGATAACTGTATATACTCAAAAGTACAGAGGGCAAGAATTTCTTTCTAGTACACCCTCCATTTAAAGCTGCTGTAGGTGAGAGATCCTTCTCTAGACAGGGGCCTGCTACCTATAAACACCTGTCTATAGACGTCAAAAATCTAGAAACTATTAAAAGCTTCAAAGATCCACTCAAAGAGCATCTCTTTACTGAATCTTCCTGCAACTGCTACCATGACAATGGTTTGGTAACTTGCAGTTCCATATCATGAATAACAGAATACATTTAAGAAACTTTTCTCAGAGTCTTACTGTGACACCTTATACTCATGTATTTCATAGGCATATAAGAGTTTATGCATTATATGTATAATTGCACTGTATTTTATGCATATCCTAGCTTGTTTTTTGTGTATACTTTCTTCTCAATGCACGGTGACTGGATCTTTAAATCTTACCATATCTGCATTCAGTCTTACAGTTACGTTCTGAATTTTGCTATGTTCTCATTCTGTATGTAATATTGTTCATTAAAACAAAGTGATGTATTTTCTGTTCTTTGAGCACAATTTGTGGCTGGCTAAAAAGGGTCATTTGACCAATTCACTTACCTGGTGAGTAAATAGTAAATAAATAAATAAATAACTAATAAACTACTCAAGAAGAGATGCAATACAAGAAAACAAGCAGAAAAGTAACACAAAAGTGATGCAAACAAATGCACAAATCAGAAAGCAGGTGGTGGAAGAGGCCAAGAAGAAGGATGAAAAGTTATTCTGCTTATTGAAGGAAGGAAGTAGAAAGGAAGAGACAGAACTTCCCAGATTGAGCAAAGATTTGAGACAAATGATGGATGACTGTGAAAAAGTAGGGGTACTAAATAATCCTACTGAAAAAGTGCTATTGTTTATTCGTCTTGAAGGAAAGTGAGAGGAGTATGCCATACCAAGAAAGAGGTAGGACAGAAATGGGGGCAGTGAAAAGGAACCAAACCTGTAAGGTTAAAAACTGTGGCAGGAAAAGTAAGTGTGTGACTCATAGAGGAAATGCCGTTTACTTTCCTACAGAATAACATTTTCCAGAACAATAAACAGCTCAGGTTCATGGCTGAATAAGCCGTCTACCACACCTGAAGATAGACATGCCAGAGCTTTTAGATTATGTGTCCAGGCAGGTATGTGCCTAGTGCTGATCATCATTCTTCCTTCTCCCAGGATAATACCACAATATAAAGAGAAGATGATTGACATTAACAATTGACTTAGTCACTGGTGTCATTCTAAGGAGGTCTAATATTTATCAGCCTTTGGCAGACCAAATAGGCTGATGACTGCAAACTTGGTTCTATCATTGAATCCCCCACAGATGCAGATATCCTCCAAGAGGGTCTGACATAGACAAATAACTAATGCCAGAGCTATGGCCTAAAACTCAATGCAAAAAAAAAATGCATGACTGTAGACTTTCGGAAAATGGCCATCCCATCAAATCACAACATAGACAACACTTCCCTAAGAGTAGACCCAGTGATAATGGACTTGGAAACTCAGTTTGACAGTAACCTGAACTTTGATCACTGTGTGTCTATGGTAGTGAGAAAAACCTTCTACATGCTAAGTAAGGGCATAGCATCTAGATCTAAGGAGATCATAGCACCACTATACTCACCCTTCATTGGACCAATAATAGAGTACAATCCACTCTTTAGTATGTACCTGACCAGGCATTTGCAACAGCTGCAGCTGGCCACAGAGGTTCCCAACTAAAAGAATACAGGGTGTAAATAACATGTGCCCTATGAGGACCATCTCAAACCCTTGTCCCTGTAATCAGTCTCCTACAGACGATGAAGGAGTGATTTATTCCTAACCTACAAGACATTCTCTGATCAGCCCTGATGGCTCTGCTACACATTCACAAAACAAACAGCACTAGAATTAACCAGTCTAAGGATTTTAACCTGGTCTGTGACATAAATAAAGCATACAGATTGGAGGGACATATTCCCCTTTCTGTGCAACAAACTCCACATCCATGTGAAGCAGAGCTTAGTCCATTGGGAAAATTAGGGGATGAATGACTATGCTTAAAAAGGCTCTACGGCTGTTAGCCTGGTAACCCCCATGACCCTTTGATCCTGATCTAGGTTTATGACAGGGTTACAGGAGAACTTTACAGGAAGTTACATGTGCATGTGGTCTAACTGGACTTCACCAAAAGATCTGACATAGTCCTGCAGAGGGAAGTGCTAACAAAACTAATGGCATGGGACCAAGATGGAGGAACTAGATAATTGCATGGCTGGAGAATAAGACACCGAGGGTAGTCGTGGGAGGGATCATGTTAGAAATAAGGAATGTGGAGTACAAGTTTTTTGGTGTCCAGTACTCTTGACTATGTTTGTTGCAGGGATATGTGAGTATGTGAGGGAAGAAAGAGCAGTACAGGCTAAGCCTACTGCTGATAATACAAAGATACAAGAATGGAAGATAAGCTGAAAGAAGGCACAAGGGGGTTAGTGTGGTCAAATGCAAGGTTTGGTGTGAAGTGTCAGCTGGAAAACTGAAAGTGTTGCAAAAGGGCATGGAAATTCTCTGGGATATTGATCATACTTGCATTCAGTCACCAAGATTAGAGTAAGGAAATGAGTTCTGGCTGAAGCAAATAAAATGCCGGAGTATATCCTGAGAGGCATATTCTTCAGAATAAAACAAGGTAATTCTATACCTCTAATAGAGCATGGCCAGAGTACTCCTTGAGTGTATGCTTGAAGATTCCAGAAAGATCATTACAATCGAGGGGAAGAAAAATGACTAGAATTAGAGTAGCTAGAGTTTTTCTTGATAAACCCTACAAATAGGAAGGAAATTATGCAAGTGCACAAAATTACAGTATGAAGGTATAAAGGGATCATTATGGAGGTTTAATGGGGTCATTCTGAACAGGAAGGACAGAAGGGGATAGGGAGCTCAGGTAAGAAATTGTTGGAACAACTATTCCCTGTATCTGTGAAAGTACTTCTTCATGGAGCGGGTTACAGAGGTATGGAATGGGATACAGAAATGAGTGGTGGATGGTGGAGAGGCAATCTATGAAGATATTCATGGGATAGAAGATGCTAGAAGGTTAAGGGAAAAGGGAGAAATGGCAAGGAATTAAAAATGTTAATTACATGTAAAGCACAGGTGAGTTATGCTGTCTCCTACTGTCAAGCAAATGCGATGTAAAAGCTATTCTACTGAAATTATTAGTAAATATGTATATCTAAAACTTTTGTACTGATCAGATTATCAGATATCCACTGTACTGTCAGGCATGAAAGGCAATCATCAATATTCAGTGTCTCTCAGTGTATGTTGGCTGATTATTTCAGAGTAAAGGAAAGAAGCCTACCTCCAAGGGAAAAAAATGCAAAAAAAGTGTTTCTGTTACTAGTCAATTAAATATTACTGCTTAATTAAAAAGAATGACAGTAGGAATAATACTGATTGGATTGTGTAACACTAAATGCACATGTCTGGCTTTAGTAAAAGTAGTAGAAACAATAATACAAGTTTTGTGTGTGTGTGTGTGTGTGTGTGTGTGTGTGTGTGTGTGTGTGTGTGTGTGTGTGTGTGTGTGTGTACATTTTCACATATTCTTAACCAGAACCACATTTTACAGTCGTTGAATTTCGTACAATTTAGTTGATGTACTTTCTGTTTAGTACTCTAGCTCCCAAGCATTTAACACATAGTTGCTATAAAAGCAAAACATTCAGGCCTCCCAAATAAAGCAAGAATGATGAAATAAATTTGACGCTAATAAATATGTTATAATGCTGCTTGAGATGACTTCTGCTGGCAGGCTGGATGTATGGTCACTAAATATGTGCAGAAGAGAAAAAGGTACAGAACTAGCATAAAGACGCTGTGACACTACAGCAGGAGGATATATGTTATCACAGACTGCAGAGGCACATTTGCTCTTTGACTGACCTTGTGGTTAAAAGGTTAACTTGTATTTTTTATGGGAAGTGAATGCAAAGCCCTACTGCATTTTTACTATTATTAAAATTCAGGGTCACAGCAAGCACGGGGAAGGGAGCTTTCATTTAATATTCAGTGAGTTGTTTGTGATGTTCTTGTCTTTGGAAGATACATTCTCATGCAGCTGTATGACTACCTAGCAGACGCTACCTTTGTGGAATAGCATAAATACAGTCATTGTTTATATATGACAAAGGCAAACCTGCAACATATCTTACAATAAGCATTCCATACAGTATGTTATCTGATTTCACAGTTTAACTTCAAATTTCACATCTCTCGAGCTGTGGTAAAATATGTGGGCAGAAGATGGATAGAAGCTTGTGTTTCAGAAATTCATGTGACCCCACCCCCAACCCCAACCAGAGAGGTTAGGGACTTTGACATTTTCAAATAAGATGTCATTTTTTTTTTCATTTGCCATCTCTGTGCTTAGTTTTATTATAGTATGTGAACTACATTTTGTAAATCTGGAATCAGAAACATCGGCAACAACCTTACAAACACTCGGTGAGATTAAAAAAACAGCTTTTATTCCAGACAGACACTGATGCAAATGCATTAACTAAGTGCTTTCTTCTAAAATTGTAGACTTCTTCAGAGTTAATACTCTATACACTGTTGGTTAGAGAAAGTCTGTGATCATATAGGTTTTTGCTAGGTTGCAGATATTTTCTCATTCACTGTAAAGGGCTACCTAGCTATAGACTACAGGCTGCCAAAAGGAATTGAATTTAACATCTGATAGAAGATTTGTAAGCAGTTCAGTATCCCTTTCATACTGCATGTACTGATGTTAGCTACAGATGTTGCCATCTGAGCAAGCAGCCTGCCTATTAAGCTATGGATACACTGGTTTTAATTTCTTCTTTTTAAAAATATTTAAAATGCTCTACCAAAATATATTGACTTAGCACAATGGATTGTATAGTTATTGATATTAAATTGCTGCCTGTACCAGAGATTTATTGTTATTGATCATTTTCTCCAAACCAGCATGTTACTGGTGCCACCCATTAAGAAAAGGACAGGGTACATGGTGTTTCTGCAGGGGACATTGGTTTGCAGCTGTTGGTTTATGTTTCTATGTGCTGAAAGCAAAGTGATCCATGTGTACACACCATACTTTACATGCACTTTGTGTGTAGAGGTGGAGCACCACATCTGTAGCAAGACCACTTGCATTTCATGATTTTGATTTCAAATACTCAGCCCAAAATCTGAATCATTTACCATCACCAATATTAATAACAAGCATCTTTTGTTTTTGGAGAAAGGGAATTTACCTGCAACACCTAATTAATGTATGATGTGTTTATTGAATACCCACCAACCTATAGTTGCTTAATCCAATGGGAAAAATTGCAGCTTATGCAGTGCAACACTCTCAATTTTTATATATGTTCCAAATTTCCTGACGTACAATTATACAAATGTTAGATATTTCCAGAATTTGTTGTATTATAAAGGATGATCAATGGCTTGGGATTCCATATTCTAAATTGTAATCATTCTGGTACATCACTGCTTTTCCCTACAGTGACTGCTGTTTAACCAAGCACTTACATGATTTCCATCATATGTCAGCATCGACAATGCAAATAAATTGCTATCATATTAGAAGGACCTCCTAGTTCAAGGAAAACTCTTCTTCACTAGCTTGTAATATTTCCCTTCATACTTCCATGATTCTAACAATGCCTAAGCAGAAAGCTTCTATGTATTTTTGTGTGTTTGTGTGTGTGCATGTGTCTGTGCATATATGTGTTTCCAAGTGAATGTATGTAATTTGTCCTTAATTACCATGCTAGGGGTTTCCTAGCTGAATGGAAAATGGCTTTTAAGGAAAACTCAATGCATATCTTTTCAGAGGCTCTTGTTATTCCAGAGGTGGTGACACTAGCAAAGAATGCTAGAAGACTTGGATTTGAGTCCGATAAAAGAGTTACATTTTTCTGTTTATTGTTCCATGAGGAGATCTTTCTGTGTGTGTGTGTGTGTGTGTGTGTGTGTGTGTGTGTGTGTGTGTGTGTGTGTGTGTGTGTGTGTGTGTGTGTGTGTAATTTGAATTTAGTTACTTAGCTTGGGGGCTCCTAACTGAAAGGTCAGGGTTTTTTATGAGAAAACTCAACATCTAATTGTCCAGAGGCTCTTGTTAGGTTAGCAGCAGTGATACTAACTTAGAGTGCTGGATGTCTTGGGTTCAAGTCCCACACAACAGCTAATATTTTTATTTCATGTTTCCATGATTCACAGTTTTACCCAGTTAACCTGTGCACTAAAGAACTCAACTATAACAAGAAGCAGTGATCCTGGACAGAGCGCCAAAAATATCTGCATCAAACCATTACCAAAATGTAGTGTGAATAGCATTCATTTTATCCACTAGAAAAGTAAGTGCATGTTTTAAAAATTTCTTGTAAAAGTAATATTTTAAGAGACAGCATTTATCCCCATGCTTGCAGCAAGTCCCAACTATAACAGTTTTTCATTCTTTGTCACTGACGGAGTACAGAGTGACTCTAGCGGTGGGGATGATGAATTAGAATTAGAAGCCAGAGAAACTAAATGGCAACTGAGGCTAAATGCTTGTTGCAAGCCAGGTTTAAATGATTATTGTTCAATAGCTCCCTTTTTGAAGCAAAGGGCAGCAGAGGTTTAATTTCAAGTGTACTGCGAAAACACTTATCTGACTGCAACTAATAGAACGATTATGTTCTACACTTTTAAGTCTATTTTTAACAATGTTTTAAACTTTTATGTTCATTATTAGTATCAACACTAATATTTTTATCTCAAATGTATTGACTATTGTGGTTTACAGCACGTCATTTTGTATATTACATATTCAGGGGAAGTATGCCTTTATGTTTAGTCAGGGTATTTTCATCGATGCAAGCAAAATCATGCACAATTGCTTAGGTAATTAGAGTATATAAAGGAAGTTACATCATAATTGAAAGACTCTGATGAAGCCAATTCATGTTTCTTGGCGAAAACGCTTAGTTGGTTTTACTTCAATAGTATTTTATGTTAAATAAACTTGTGTTTCACGCATATACTCTAGGATGGGCCTGATGATGGCAGAGTATGGTGGTACGATGACCTCCCCAGACCTAGATGCCATGCCCTTGCTTATTAGTTTAGCAACATAGCTGGATTTTCTTACTACCTTGGACGCATGTTGGTCAAAGACTAGATTACTATCCACATGAATTCCCAGGTCCATCACTAGTGAATCAAATTTAGAGGGTGTTCTATTGATGATGCACTTACCTGGGGTGGCTGACTTCACAAACCATGCTATAATGCACTTCTTGGCATTGAGTATTAAGCCATGGCTTTATCACCAAGCGTTTGTCTGTTTTAGGCCTTCCTAAAGAGTGTCCTGGAGGGATTCAATGAAAGCTCACAGTCTGAAATCATCTGCAAACTTGGTCAGCCAGAGACCTTTCACATTGGATTTGACCTCCAAGAAGTAGATCCCAAGGTGGAATGGGTCCAGCACAGAAGCCTGACGGACTCTACTGGAGACTGGCTTCTTTGCGGAGGTGGTATCAGTGATCCTAACCTCTTGGGCCCGATCTGTGAGCCAGCTAGCTATGTAGTGTGTTATAAAGGGATTTATGCCTAGTTCTGTAAGTTTATTAACATTGCCTGACTGGGGTATTATAAAAAATGCTTTAGCCAGATCTAGGTAGGTAGTATGCACTGCTTTACCCTCATCCATTGCCTTAGTGACCTTTTCAAAGAAGTCCACAAGGTTCACTAAACATGACCTTCCTTTGGCAAAGCCATTGTCTAGAAGTCTCTTATGTCCTTGTTGACTATTTCATGATAATAATAATTCTTTCTATGGCTTTGCAGATAAGACTAGTCAGGCTAATGGGTCTGTTGTTTGCAGGGTTTGTCGAAGGTCCTCCCTTATAAAGGGGGAATGACTGTCACAGTCCTCCATTCTCATGGCAAAAAACGTGTATGAAGACTATAGTTTAATAGTGAATATAGAGGTCCTGATAAGTCATATTTTCGACCATTCAGCAGGCATCCTGGGATGTTATCAAGGCCCATTAAGACTGTGCTTGTGGCTATAGTGAGAGCAGCCCAGACATAGGTTCATAGGTTCACAGGTAGGTACTAGGCTATTGGCCCTAGGGCCTATATAAGCCTAGCCAAAAGGTACCCTGGCTTTCGCCACCTTAGAAAATTATTTTCCTGTGTCACTGACAAGCAGAGCCACAGAAGTGATCCCCCGGGGTGAATTTCCTATCTCCCATTCAATCATCAAGATTTTTCTTGAAGAGTGCTAATGAGGAGCTTTGTTTGATATAGATAGGTAGACATGCTTCTTAGTTAATGTTGGATGGGTTATGTTTGAGGATATTTCTTGGAGGGTGGTTGAAGATGAGAGGAGGATAATGTTGGAACTGTATTTGTCTACTAATACGTTTATGTATCAACAGACTTGGTGTATGTGGCAGCATTAATCACCAGCTCAGAACATTGCTGTGTGCTGCCCTTGAGATTTCTGACATAGCTGAAGAAGGCCATATGGTTATCTTTCATCAGGGAGGCCTTCTTAACATCAAAGTGAGCTTTGTTTGAGTTAATTAACCCTCTTAGATGTTTATTTAGTTTGATGACAGAGTTTTTATCTTTATGGGAATTATCATTCCTGATCTTTGCTATTTTTTCCTTTTGTTGAATATCCTGTTTAATTTGGGATGTCACTAGGGCGGCTGGTTTCTGGTTTCTGGGGATAGTTCTAGGCTTACATCTAGTTAGGTACAGTACATTCTATGCAGCCATTGACATGGTTATACAAAGTTTCTGAAAGCAATTCATTGTAGGCTGCTATGTTCTCTGAGTTTGGCAGGACAATGCATTTTTTTTGCAAACCATCACTTAATAAAAGAGAGTTTGCCTTGGAATAGTTCCTAACCATTACTCGTTTTACTGAAGTTATAAAGTTGGTTTTGATTTCAAAGGAGACAGCTTTATGGTTGTACTTTTCCAGGGAGGATGAGACTTGGGGAGCGGGGGATGAATTCTCTCAAATTTGTGAGTATGAGGTCGAGTATGTTGGAGCCTTAAGTGCACATATTCACTGTTTGGTCAAGGGTGTTTGTATTTATAAATTCCGGGAATGTCTGTATCTGTAGATTTGAGCCCTTGTAGTCTGTAGAGGGGTAATTAAAGTCTCCTATGAGTAGGACGTTAGGTTGGATGGTAAGCGTCTCCACTAGGTGCAAGTATGCATCGTGAGCTTCTTGGAACATGGAGGGTGATCTATATTTTGCTAGGATATGAAACGGGATTTTCTCTATGGTAAACTGCACAAGAAGGAACTTCAGCTTGTCATCCTGTTTTACCAACCTAGAGGTATGCTTGTTATTGGTGCATACTGAGGCATTTCCACTTTTAGCACATGGCTATGCAGCCACTGATATAAAAGTGTGGAAGGCATTGAAATCTAGTACTGCTGTGATATTCTCTGCCACTTTAAACCATGTCTTACTGACTGCACAGATTTCTATATTCTCAAATGCGAGGAGGGCTTGGAGGGAGTGTAGCTTTTTATTTAGGCTGCTGGTATTGAGCAATAACACCTTGAGGTTTGGTTGAGTTGATTTTGCTCTCCATAGGTTTGCCAATTTTGCGTTGCATAAAAAAGGAACTATGAGGATGGATAAAGCTTTAGTCAGTATTCAAAAGCCTAGAGAGGACAGTTGCAGACCATCTGTACAAAGCAATCTCGTCTGTTAACCATTTCTGCCCAAGCTGACAAATACTGCATCCGCTAAGAATGACATCAGAAAGACAGACAATTGTTAAAATCAATCATCTTTTGCTCATATTGTAACATCAGCCTTGGTGGTGGTAGTATGCTGCTCAATGCTAGGCTCATACTAGCCTGAGACACATTGTCTGAGAGCTCAATAATGCTTATCTTCATATAGTCCAAGGAAATATGTCTTAAGTCATTTACACCTACAAGGACAATGATGGAGTCATATTAGTACCTGTGGTGTAATAAGTTGAGTCAGTGTGTGATTTGATGGATCCTGGTTCCAGATAAGCAACTAACTGTCATCTTCTCTTTGTTCAGTCTGGTTAGGGGGCATCAGTATATCTTAAAATGGAGTCCCCAATGACAAGATACCTGGGAATTGTGTTTGCTTGTCTAGGAGCCTTAGTGTGTGGGGTCCATTGAATGTGACTGCATGTGTGGTGTTACATGTTGCTTTTTCTGAGTGCATTTGGCTTGTTGAGGCATAGCTTTGCCACCTAGAGGTTTACATGATCTTTGTTGGTTAGGAATATTGCTTTTAAGTGCTTCAGCATACATTGTGTGTTGTGTGTTATCTGAGGTGGGTGTTGTGTGCATGGTTTTGATGATCTGATGTGAGCTTGTATGTGAGAGTTTAACCTCCAGTCATTGTGTAAATACACCTCTAGCAATATTTGTCTGTTTCTTTAAGGATTAAGTAGTTGTTTGTAAACATGAGACAATTGTTTCATTCTCTCAATATGAACATATCAACCAAGACTGTTACAGAGAAATTGGGAATTTGCATATCCATGCTGCCCAGTCCTTTGATTTGTGAGCTACAAGAGGGCTGTGTATTGGGGTTAGAAATCTATTAAGGGTGATTTGTTGATACAGACTAATAAGGGTGCTTTAGTAAGGTAAATTATGCTAAACAGTACTAAATTCTATTAAGTTTAAAATGATTTAGCAAGGAATACAGTGTCAGAAATGAATACTCCATTACCAAACCAAAAAAACTCAAAAGCGAAATAAAAATAACAGAGTAAAACATGGTTAAAAGATTTTAAAACATTAGATTTAATTGTAAAAATCAGTAAGTACTTTCACAAATAGCTTCTTCAGACCATTAAAAACAGTCATTATACCATGACCCCCCATTAATATTCCAAAACGTGCACGCTGATTGGCCAGCGTGCACGTTGTAAATCGACTTATACTAATGGAAAAAGGTCCAGTCGCCCGGACTTTTTCCATTAGTATAAGTCTCTTTTAAAACACACTGTCTCACTATGTTAAAAGAGTTTAACATAGCGACACAGGTTTAAAAAAAGCAATGGAGATCTCCGTTGCTTATTTTAAAGCTGTCTCGCTATGTTAAACCCATTTAACATAGCGAGACAGGTTTAAAAAGCAACGGAGAAAGCAAGATCTCCGTTGCTTTTCTGTTCGCTATGTTAAATGGGTTTAACATAGCGACACAGCTTTAAAATAAGCAACGGACATCTCCGTTGCTTATTTTAAAGCTGTCTCGCTATGTTAAACCCATTTAACATAGCGAACAGTAAAGCAACGGAGATCTTGCTTTCTCCGTTGCTTTGGCCACAGCTCTGATGTACTGCGTAGGCATGCAGTACATCAGAACTGCCGTGGATACCAGACAGCTGCGGAAGGGCAGCAAAGAGGCATTATACAATGCCATTATTTAAGAAAAGTAATTATTTCTTTTCTTAAATAATGTCATAGTATAATAGCAATAACCCACTTCTGGGTGTGGGTAATGCGGGATTTACCCACGGTTGTCTTTGTTTGGTCCCACGGGACCAAACCATGCCAACCGTGGGTAAATCCCGCATTACCCACACCCAGGCGTGGGTTATTGCTATAACAACATATCACATACTTATATAACAATTTAAAACACAAGTAACCAATAAGAACGTATTTAAAGCAAAAACATAACAATGTAATATTTCATCAGTTCCTGCAACATATAAACACACATTTACTATATATTATAACATCAAAAACAAGCATAAAAATAGTGAACCACAATATAATAAAGGAGCCAATGATTTGATATATTAATACAAGCTAATAAATATTTATCTCCTCAAATCTCATCCTTTTAAAATAGGTTCCAAAGACGGTTTTTCATTTAGACTTTTACTGTAATTAGCTCTCAGCTTAATAATCCATTTGACTTCTGCAGTTTCAGTCATATTTCTTATGTCCCCCTCAATCTTTTGACCGTTTTTTACTCTATTTTTATTTCACTTTCTACTAAGTTTAATGCTTACAAAATACTGAAGTCTAGTAAAATATAGCTTCATAGGTTCATAGGTGTATACTAGCCTAATGACCACTAGGGCCCTTTAAAGCCTAGCCTGGCAACCCAACTGTGACCCACAAATTTGATTTATATTTGATTTATGGGTGGTGATTTACTGACTGCCTCTGTCCATCAGAGACACTAGGGGCATAAGTATATGTGCTATACCAATATAGGTATTGCCACTTGATGTCCAGCTAGCTGCTCTAAGCTTGTTGGCTCACAAGGTATTTGTGCTGTATTTAGTGGTTTACAGGGTATAGTTTATGGGCCATTCTATAGGGAAAAATTTCTTTCTAGGTATTTGTTGCTGTACATGCCAATGTTAACTGCTGCTTACTTTTAACACCTTCTGTCATTATTATAGGTCTACAATAGCTCTACAAAAATGGCCTTATTCTAGCCAATCCTGGTATTTTCCTGTACTCTCTGTAGACTTAAATAATGAAATTAATCTTTTAAAATTAATGGATTTCTAGAGAATGTGGACAGCATGCATAGTAATTTCATTTAGAGCAATCTGGGATTTAGCTAAAGAAGTGATTTGGAGACATCAGCTATGCTCAGGTGCAGCTGTCTGAACCAGTATGAGAAATTAGTATGCAAATGAGGTAATAATGACATGTAAATGAGGAGTATGTGAAAAGATTGCAATTGCCTTATGTCATTTAGTAGCTTTTCTAATCTTTGAACAATTCACAGTTGCTTTTTGATGCTCATCTGCTGCATGTGCACAGGAGTTATAAAAAAAAAAGGATGTGCTTTTTCCATCCACATTGCAATCCACAGAGATGTTTGCATTTTCTTTCAGCTAAACTGCCTCTCATTTTGAGGTACTCACCTCTGTCATGCCAAAACCAAGTGTACCCAGTGACACTTGCCAGCCAAAAAGATGAAGATATAGGCAAAATCTGACCCATCTCAACTTTCATGATCAGGAAACCTTGGACAGGTTTATAGCAAACAGGGACATAGTACAGGCTTTGGTGAGTTTGTTTAGCTCACAGATGAGGACTGGGGGATGTGTTGCCTTCCCAAGGCTGTTGATACCAAGATATGTATAGCCCTCATTGCCATGGGGACCTTCCAGAGACAAACTGAGAACACGCTTGGTATCTCATAGGATACTGCCTGAAGGATACTCCAGCAGTTCAAATGACTTACTCTTGGCACATGTAGATCAGTACATCTACTTCCCAATCTCATCAGAGGACCAACCCCCAACTGTGTTTGCTTTCTATAGGATGGCATGCTTTCCTTTTGCAAAAACTGCCTCCATGTCACCATTAGGGTCCCATCTGGATCATGGGGAATGTAGTACCCAGACATGTAGGGCTGTCAAGTGACCTGTAGTGTGTGAAGTGCAGGGTCATCACCAATGTGATGACTCCTGGCAGTGACTTTGATTCCCATATTTGGCACACAGGCTCACTCTGCTGCCTCTTTCTGTTTTTTTTTATTAATTTCTCCAAGTCTTTTGGGTTTCTAATACCATGACAGGAATGGACCCCATTCCTAAGTCAAAGTATGATTAAAGTTCATGAAGTTAGGGGGGCGTGGCCAAGGATGAACACAGGATAGCAGCAGATTTCTTCAGCTCCACCAATTTCATTACATTGACAGGAATTAATTACTTAAAAATTAATTTTGAAGTAATTTTCTTTCTAAATATGTTTGTTTTATATAGTTCTTGAACTATATCTAAAAAAGAAAGGAAATCTTAATAATATTCCTGTCAGAAATTACTTTGGAAATTTTCCTGTCAGTTTATCAGTCTGAAATGAGTTCCAGTAAGACAAATTCTCAAGACTCCAGCATCAAGAAAGAACTTCAGTCTCTGATAATTATAGTCCAGCAACTTACTGCTAAGATGGATAAAATGGATACTAAAATAGACACTTTCATAGAAAAAACTACAAAACAAATAGACTTGTTACATATGGACCTGCAACAACAGAAGATCCAAATGACAGGCATAGAAGAAGCTGTGAATGACATGGAAAATAGAATACAAGAAGAGGAAATCAACATTGAGTTTCTGCTGAAACAAAATACACATTTACAAAGATGGATGACCTGGAAAATAGATCTAGGCGCAATAACATTGGGATTTTTGGACTGCCAGAAAATATTGAAGGTAACAATATTACTTCTTTTTTAACAACATGGCTCCCTAAAACTTTAGATTTACCAGAAGTATTCTCTTTTGGTATCGAAAGAGCACATAGATCTATAGCTAATACTAACTCTAACAAAAACTATCCTAGATCAGTTATAGTTAGATTTCTATCATCTTTTGATAAAGAGATGGTTCTTAAATCTGCTTGGGCTAAAGCTCCTGTTAAGATTAATGAAACAACTTTGCGTTTTGACAATGACTATTCTTCCATGGTATTAGCTAAAAGAAAAGTTTTTCTGCCACTAATAAGGGAGCTTAAAAGCACAGTTTAAAACATACCTTCTGTTTCCTGCCAAGCTTAAAATCTTCCTTCCTGATGGTCCTAAAATTTTCGATGACTTAGACTCTGCTTTACTGTTTATCAAAAAAAATAAGATTTTGGAAAAAATAGAAGAAATGGAATGGGCTAGTCCTTCGTTAAAGAGACTGGCAACTGAAACTTCATGGAAGACTTCAGAGAAGAAGAAGAGACTAAAAAACAAATGATTTGTACTATGTTTTTTTCTCTCTCATCATTTTATTTTATTATTAATCTTTTTAAATATAGTTCCTGCATTTCCAAAAGCAACAAATATTTTGAAAAAGATTTAATCAAAGTTATTCTCTGTGTGCAAAGAAATGATTTGTTTCATAACTAGTCAAAATATCTGGAGATTTAATGGCAAGCTGTGATTTAACTTGTTTCTCTTTCTGAAGAGGAAAAATAAGGTCAGTAATTTGATACATTTTTTTCCTTTATCTTTTCTTCTTTTCTTTGTTTAAACAATGACATTCTATTTAGATTATGTAGTGGGTAAAGGGTGGGGAGGGCAGGAGAGAAGAGTAATGAAAATATGATTAATAGAATAATAACATATTTATTCCTTGTAAAAGTTTATATGTTCTTCAAATGCTATTCCTAATTATACTTTCTTGATTACACTGCTTATGCTTGTTTGTAAATAATCTGTCATGCTTTAACTAATAATAATTAGAACTAAATAATAGTAAATAATATGTTTTATTTTTAACTCTATTAATATAAACAGTAAGTAATATTCTATTGTATATACTTCTTATAGCTTTCTCTTACATTTTTTTTATTTCTGCCTTACACCCTTTTACTTTCTACTCTCTTTTCTTTTCTTTATTAATATATAGAAATGCTTTTGATCATATAGACACAGTAAATAATAAGATTTTCATAGGAGTTGAGTTGGGACAAAAATGTTGAGTTTTGTTACTTATTAATAATTTTGGGCTTGATTTCACTTACATAGAGTCTGTAATAACCTGTAGAATGCATTGTGAAGGTTTTGTCATGTTTAGATGCATTTACACTGCTAAATGAATGTTTGTCACTAGTTTTTAATAAGTTTCCGCCAAAATGTTAAGAGAGACAATCTGGGATGTGGGCTGTCTCATGCACAGTGTCCATGAGCTACTTCAAAAGCTTCAACTCTCAGAATTCTCACAGAGAAGCTGAAAGCAGCTAGTCTCACCTTTGACCTAGATATCACACTGACACATCACAGATACAGGAATGACACTACCTAATTATACTTTCTTGATTACACTGCTTATGCTTGTTTGTAAATAATCTGTCATGCTTTAACTAATAATAATTAGAACTAAATAATAGTAAATAATATGTTTTATTTTAACTCTATTAATATAAACAGTAAGTAATATTCTATTGTATATACTTCTTATAGCTTTCGCTTACATTTTTTTTTAATTTCTGCCTTACACCCTTTTACTTTCTACTCTCTTTTTCTTTTCTTTATTAATATATAGAAATACTTTTGATCATATAGACACAGTAAATAATAAGATTTGCATAGGAGTTGAGTTGGGACAAAAATGTTGAGTTTTGTTACTTATTAATAATTTTGGGCTTGATTTCACTTACATAGAGTCTGTAATAACCTGTAGAATGCATTGTGAAGGTTTTGTCATGTTTAGATGCATTTACACTGCTAAATGAATGTTTGTCACTAGTTTTTAATAAGTTTCCGCCAAAATGTTAAGAGAGACAATCTGGGATGTGGGCTGTCTCATGCACAGTGTCCATGAGCTACTTCAAAAGCTTCAACTCTCAGAATTCTCACAGAGAAGCTGAAAGCAGCTGGTCTCACCTTTGACCTAGATATCACACTGACACATCACAGATACAGGAATAGCAGATTAATAATATGTGTTAAAACCTATGTCCCAAACATATACATTACTATAACTCATTTAATTCATCTGATTGACAAGCATAAATAATTTTATAACTCTATACTGGAAGAAATTGTCATATGATATATTTTAAAGCAGTAGTATAGCATGTTTGTAAAATCTGGTTACTAAAATGTGTTTGCTGTGCATTATTTTGTATAAAGCAGACAGATTTATTGAAGGGACAGCAATGTAAGATGGTGCTCAGTAAAGATACAACTCAGTGAGATCATATATATATATATATATGTATGTGTGTGTGTGTGTGTGTGTGTGTGTGTATGTGTGTGTGATTGTGTGTGTGTATGTGTGTGTGTGTGTGTGTGTGTGTGTGTGTGTGTGTGTGTGTGTGTGTGTGTGTGTGTATGCATGTGTATATATATATATATATATATATATATGTATATGTGTATATGTGTGTGTATGTGTGTATGTATGTATATATATATATATATATATATATATATATATATGTGTGTGTGTGTGTGTGTGTGTATGTGTGTGTATGTAGATATGTATATAAATGTTTCTGAGAATCTGCTTAACTATGAAGTATGATTTATAACAATTTCTATGAATACAATATTTTATTCTATTGGCAATAATGAGTTTGAGTAAATGCTCATATACAAGCAATTCAAGTTTTTTTTTGGAAGCTGTTAACTGTATTTACATGACAGAAAATAGATGCATCCTAATATATGTAATGTCTGAATCATATTAGCCAAAGTTTTTGATTTAAATGAATGTTAGAACTTATTTTTCTCTCCTCTTGATTTCTAACATCAAGATTATTTGAATGCTATTTGAATACAAGTGTTTTATATTATATGGATGTATATAGTAGTATGAACAGTTTTTAAAAAAAAAAAAAAAGGTTTATTTTAGTTTATATGATGCTGTTTTACCAAATGTGTAGTCTTGTCTTGCTAGATAATAGAATTGAAAACTGTTAACTTCAGTTAAATATAACTAGTATTAAATTGATAAGGTGGTAGCTGACATACTGCTGCTTAGGGTAAGGGTTAACTTGAGTGGTAAATACTACTCTAAGTTGGAGTTTATAACTCCAGGCTGGATGCAAGGTTTAATCCTTACATTATTTTCACTTGTTCATTGTTATTTGTATATAGTTTTGACATCCACAATATATTTTGTACATTCATTGTCACTACAAACAAAATTGAATCCTATACGAAATCCCATAAGAGATTCAATAAATACAGCTATATTTAAAGGTACACCTAAAGGAGGAGATGTAACATTACTTATCTTGTTATTTTGATCATAAGATTCTTAAGTTTTAAAAATGCCAAATGACATCTTTAAAAGGAATTTCTTTAAACATTAATGGATTGAATAATCCATGTAAAAGGGCAAGCCTAATAAGATACATTCATTTACATAAGGCCAACTTAGTCTTCCTACAAGAAACCCATCTCTTGAAAAAAGATATTGATAAACTAGCCACAAACAAATATACAGTATTGGTTAGTTCAGAGCACACTCAGAAAAAGAGGAGTGGCTATTTTATGGAATAAAAGTATGCCCATTCCTAAAACCATTAAATCTTATCAGGATGACAAAGGAATGTTTTGTATGGTTACAATACAAATTAATGGGAAGACTTACACTTTAATTAATGTATATTGGATACCTGGAATTGGTATTAATACAGTGAAACATCATCTTGATAAGATCATATCATTCTCTATAGGAGATATTATTTTAGCTGGTGACTTTAATTGTATACTACATGAAAGTGATACTACCACTATAGAAAAGAGAAGAATTACATCTAATGCAAAACATTTAAAGGATTTTGCTAATTCTTATCATTTGAATGATATTAATAATCAGATAGATTCAAAATCATTACCATACACCTTTTTTCTAACAGATACAAAACTTATTCAAAAATAGATAGGGTCTTTATTTCTAACCAGATGGTAACAGATTTAATTAATTCCAAAATCATTTCATGTCCTATATCTGATCATAATTCAATTGTTTTGAATTCATGATAAAAATACTCATAATGTTCAGATCAAAAGGATACCAGCATACTTAACTCAACTAAAAGACTATAAAGAATATATACTTTCAGAAGTAAAACATTTTTAGACATAAATAACACTCCTGAAGTCTCCATTGTTTATGTTTGGGATGCCTTAAAATCATATCTATATGGACAAAGTATCAGATGGTATAATAATAAAAGGAAATCTTGGGATAAGGAATTGTTAGATATTCAAAGTAAATTAGACTCTTATAAACATAATAATAAAGAAAATATTATGGACAAGAAAGTTATTGAAGAAATAAACAAACTAAATGAGAAATACAAAGAAATTTTAACTCATAAAGTTAAAATAACTTTAGAGAAATACAAGTTTTGTCTTATTCAATAAGCCCCAAATACTTACATAGACTTAAAAATAAAACAAAAAGGTTGAATAAACAAAACCATATCAAAGAAATCTTTTCTCTAAGGAAAAGAAGAATGTTTCTAGTATACCAGAAATACTAGATGAATTTAGAAATCACTTTCACAAAATTAACCATAATAATATTAACATGGAACCTAAAGATAAAATAAAGGAGTTTATAACCACAAATATGAATAAAAAGCTTAATAAACAACAGATTAAACTATTGGACAAGAGTATTTCATATACAGAAGTTATTACACAAATAAATAAGCTTAAATCAAACAAAGCACCGGGTAATGATGGTATTATACCAGAGATATATAAAATCCTTTCTAAAATACATATTCATTAATACATAAGGCTTTAATTTTGGCCCAAAGTGAGTTAATAACCCCCATCTTGGCAATATACATTTATTTCGCCAATTTTAAAACCTAATAAAGATCCAACTAGATGTTCTTCATATCGGCCCATCTCATTACTTAATGTTGATTATAAAATACTTATGAATATCTTTGCTGATAGATTGAAGACAATCATTCCCGGCATTATAGATATAGATCAGACAGGCTTCATTGTAAATAGAAATACTTTTGATAATATAAGAAGAACTTTAACATTAATAGATTTTGCAAATAGGAAAAAGAAAGATTTAACACTTATTAGTCTTGATATAAGTTCAGCATTTGATTCAGTAAGTTGGGACTATCTGTTTACCTTAATGAAGTGCACAAACTTCTCGGATGCATTTGTAAATCTAATTGAACATTTATACAAAGGAACGTTGGCTTATATTAAGGTAGGAACATATGTTTCACAAAAATACCCATTCTTAAAGGTACAAAACAAGGATGTCCACTTTCTCCACTATTATTCACTTTAGTAATGGAGCCTTGGGCTAATTTGATCAGAAACAGTACTGACATAGAGGGTTTTGAAATAGATGAAAATACAACATCCAAAATTCAACTTTTTGCAGATGATGTTCTAATTACATCAGCAGGCTCTAATTCTTCTATACAGTCTCTATTTGATAACATGATGAATTTTAAAAGTATTTCTGGTTTAATATTCAATGAAGAAAAACTAAAATACTACCTATATATACACAAAAATATTCTCATTAGTGATTTTACTAAATATGTACCCAATTCAGGTCAGATAACTTATTTAGGTATAATACTATCTAAAGATATTAAATCTATTATATATAATAATTATAATACCTGTTTTCTTAATATACAAAATCTTTTTAATACCTGGAATAATATGTTTTTACTATGGAGGAGAGACTTACAATTATTAAAATGATAATATTCCCCAAGATTTTATACTTAATACAATCAATAATACTTCCACCTACAAAAATAATTATCAAGAAACTGAACACACTAATGTTAAATTTCTTATGGGCACCTAATAGACCTAGGATTGCATTAAAGAAACATACTAATAGCGGGTCTCAAGGGGGTATTTCTTTTCCAGACTTTAATTTATATACTATCTCTTCTATTGTAAAAGTTATTACTTTATTAATAGATCAGTCATATGTCACAAAATGGAAAGATTATTGGGAGCTAATTAGTATACACTTCATGAAAATCTCCTTAACACGTAAAAATATGATTGTAAATAACTCCATGTTATGGTTACTAAAGGAATTTTGTACTTCACCTATTACACCTAAACATATGGTTTGTTACCCATTAAATATTATTATTAGTTATCGTAACTTTATATTCATGCACCCTAAGTATAGGGAATGGAATTTTATTGTATTTCCTATAATGTATACTCAGGGTATGCTTTTGTCATCTACTTCTGAAGGAACTCATTTAACTATAGATAATGATCTAAAGTACTGGTATCAGTTGATATCTGATAATAAAGTTAAAATCTAGATTTCTTAAAACAAGAATTTGATCTAAGAGAAACTTGCTGGTTAGAGGTTCAGACCTGTAGACAACATCTCATTAATAAAATAGATTTAATGTCTATAACTGTTAAAGAATCTATTCCAACACTGATTGATTACTTGATATTAAATTTACAACATAAAGTTTCTGATAAAGGTAAACTTTCATACATACATAAAGTTATCAGACAAGAAACTTTTTACAGTGTAGATTCATACTGGAATTATTTCACTTCTATTAATGGGGACCCACCAAATCAACAAGATAAACAATATATATTGGAATCTGCTTATAGAACTACGTCTTCCATTGCCTGGAGACTTTATACATCGGAATTTTTACATAGATCTTTTTATACACCTTTGATGATGAATAAAATAAATAATAAAGATAATCTATGTAAGAGATGTAATGTAAAAATTAATGCTGACTGGGCTCATATGTTTTATGACTGTATAAAACTGAAAGAATACTGGAAGTCAATTAATGAATTTTGCAGGCTCTTTTACAGATAATTTCATTATTTCTAAATCTCTTATATTATTCAACACACCTGTACCTCAAAGTGTTAAAAAGGTTAAGCTTCCCTTGTTATGGTCTATTCTAGCAGCGGCTAGGAAAATAATAACTAGAAATTGGATTTCAGATACACCTCCTTCGTTCAATGAATTTAAAAATGTTATGAATATAGTGTGCCATATGGAAATAAACACAATTAGGACTAGAACAAATAGAAAAACATCTTATTTTATTGTATGGGATAATTTACAAAATTTGTTAAAAAATTTTTAATTTCAATAGCATGGTATTTTAGTTTAATTAATTGATCTGATTGTAGTAGATGTCTTTGTAAATACTTTAGTTGTTTTGTTGAATATTATAATAATACCTATTTTTAATTACTTGTATAAAATTGTTATGATATTTCTCTTATATGTTTAAACAATAAACCTGTTTTGAAAAAAAAAAAAAAGTTCATGAAGTTAGTATTGTTTCAATCTTTGATGTTAGCCAGAAGTGTTCTTCACAGCACCTGTAATGTGCCTGGTAACGACTCCTTCCTTAATTTGTACAGAGTTACATGTAAGTACAATTGTAAAGTCCTTTTTATAAGACCTGTTGCTCCTAATACTATTGGAATTGTCTGAGTTTCCTTCTTCCACATTGCTCTTGTTTCTGCATGCAAATCCTGGAATTTTATGACTTTGTGTCTCTCTGTACGTAAGACACTATAGTCACTGGGTGTAGCCATTTCAATGATCAATGGTACTTTTGTCTTCTTTTCATGGACTGCTATATCTGTTTTTCTCACATCTATTTTTGAACTGTTGGTAATGGGTGATCCCATGTGATATAAACTTCATCATTTTCTATGATGCTTTGTGGCTCATGTTTCCAGTATTTTTCAGCTACTTCAGTATTATAATGTCTGCACAATCCCCAGTGCAACAGTCTTGCCACATTATTATGCCTTTCAGTGTATATAGTCCTTCTATCATTAGTATATCACAACCAGCAACAAGAAGTGCAACTGTTTCCAATACTGTTTTATAAAACCTACATTTATCTGTTTCTCCCACATGTTCAGTGGATTTTGTAAACCAGCATGTACTTAGTCTACTATCCTGGACCTCCAATATTAACCTTTCATCTTTTGGTTTAAATTCACCTCTCCTTAACCATTCCTATGTTCAAGCCTGATCAACATGAGGTTGTTTCAAGAGTTTTCTATACTTGTAACTATATTTATGCATTTTTCACATTTCTTGCCTTTTCATCTGATCCTTCACCTTATATTATTTATTTTGTTGTTTCGGCACATTCAGTTGCTGCCTGAGTTTTGTCTACTTATGGTTTGACTTCCATTCCTGCGTGACGCCAATATGCTTCTGCTAAACTAAGCAGGGAAGCCATCTTAGAATTATTCTCCTCGTGTCTTAAAACTTTCACTATGTTGGGGTCTTGTGAGGTCATCACATATGTATGCAGTCCTACTACTGCAGATCTATATATATAATCAATTTTGAGGAGGCCCATACCTCCTTCAGAACGGGGAATATATTTTCTTGGTATCCACTGATTTTTATAAATCATTTGATGAGCATGAAGCATCCTTCTTGAATTCCTGTCCAACCTATCCAACACCTTTTGGGGCCAGTCAATCACTCCAAAACTGTACATTAGGACAGGAAGAGAAAATTGGTTTATAGCTTGGACTTTGTTCCTAGATGTCATTGCTGTTTTCAGTATTATTTGAGCTTTCTAAGATATTCCTTACTAAGTTTTATTTGCATTTGTTCATGTTTTATTGTTGATCATTCATCAATTCCCAAATATTTATACACTCACTCTTGCTCAAGTTCTTTTATATCACATTCCTATCCTGAACATTTATCAAGACCAAATGACATTTTTATATCATCTGAAAAAGTTTAACCACTTGCAGTTACGCTTTCAATCATCTGATGAGCTATACAGTTTTAAATCATCCACAAAAAAAAAGATGAGAAGTTTTTAGACTTTTGTTGTTTTCTGGAAGCCAAATTGTAGCCATAGTCCAATGTGTTAAGCAGACAGCTTAATGGGTTAAGGGCAAACAAAAGAGCAAAGGTGACAAAGAGTCACCCTTGAATATCCCACTTCGGATTTTTATCTTTGGAATAATAATTTGTTCTTTATCATGGTTTACCTTCAAAGTGGTTTGCCACTGTTTCATGGTTTCTCTAAGATACATTGTATACATTTTTAAGCACTCTTTTATCCATTAATGGGGATACTGTCAAATGCTTTTTTGTAGTCTATCCACGCCATGCTTGGATTCTTCCCTTTTTTACAGTTCTCAGTTATGGCTTTATTTAACAACAAATGATGCTTTGTTTTATATGATTTTCTTTTATTACCCTTTTGTTCTATTGCCATGATTGAGTTTGCTTCTGAATGACTATAAACTTTGTCAGCATCAATTGCAGTGTATAGTATATAGGTCGTCGGAAGGCAAGTTATTGGGCTATAGTTTTTAGGATATCTTGCAGGTTCGGTCTTAAGTAGGAGCATTGTTTTACCTGTTGTTAACCAGGTTGATGTCTGTTCAGGGTGTCCACACAAGTAGTTCTTACTCATGGCTAAATATTCATGTAAATATGTTAATACTTTTAGCCAGAAGTTAGGTACTGCATCTGGGCTTGGGGTGTTGCTTTTCTTAACTTTGCTTCAGTCTCACTGGCCATTTCATATCCTGTACATTTGAACCTTTTATTCTTTCTTTTACTTCTTCTATCCATTTAGCATCTTTGTCATGTTCCAAAGGATCTTCATAGATATTTCTCCAAATTGTATCTATTTCTTCTTTTTTTGGTGGTGTTTTGAATTCCTTTTGCCTTGTTTCAAGATTCTCTATAAAACATTTTTAGGGCATCAATAAATTTGTTATTTTGTACTTTTCCTTTATATTTATCTGCATATCTTCTAAGTTTTTCTGCCTGTGCTGATATTTTTAGTTTATTATTTGTGATAGTGCACCGTAGATCCTGATCTGTTCTGATACTGTGCATTGCTGTTTTATCACATCTATCTTTTTGTTATTTTGTTGATCTGTTCCCTCTTCTATAGTCTTCTAACAGTAACACCTCTTAATTGCTTTATAATTTTCGCTGTGCGATACTTGCATGATGGCATTTATTTTCTCCCCTTCCTTTCTTTTACTTGCCTGTGCTTTTGTGGTAAGACTTTACCCGTTATTAATTTAGTTGCACAGTAATATATCCTATTTAATTCTGTTATCACATGAATCTCTATGGGCAGTCCTAATTACTGTGTTCATTTGTTTTATCAGACTTCTAACTTTTGGGGTTTTATTGACTTTCTGTAGTCTGTTTCTTTCATTAATGTTAATATTTCTGTCCATCACTATTAAATCAAGCAGCTCTTCTCTTAGATCATTTTCTTCTAAGCTGAGAGCACATTCTTGGTTCTTCATTTCCTGCTGGCATTCTACAAAAAGTTTCAGAGCATCTTCCTGGGCCACATTCATTTCAATTTCATCCTGTGTCATCTGTTGCTCTTTCATATGGGAACTCACTGGCCTATCACTCCACAACATTGACTGTCAGAGTTGCCACAGTTTCCTGTTCTTTCCCTTGGTGTGCAACTCCAGCTGAACTTTTGTACTGGTTTCCTATGGAAGGCTCCAAAGTATCTTCATATGGCAACTGATCAGATGTTTCCTGCTCCATTGGTTTCTCTTAATTTGGGAATCCTTTGCTCTATCCTGCTGTGATGTTATCAAAATTAGATTTTCGACACTAAATCCTTCAGTTTGCAGGTGATCCATAACCTGAGTTTCTATTTCTTTAACGTCTCCATTACTAATCATTTTTTCTACTTTTCCTCTGTGTTTTCTTATTTTTTTGTATTGTAAACTTTTTTATAACCTGATGCCTTTGCCTGTATTTTTCTTCAAATACCTTTGGTGCTGCTCTTTTTGTATTGATTAGTTTTGCTATCTGCTTTGCATAAATATTGCACCATATTAAATCTCTTTCTCTTTCCCATGTCCATATTTCTTCTTTACGTCTCCTGCTCCTCCTGTTTCTCCTTACTTGGAGAACTCGTTCCATCATGTTGTGATATAACCTGTGTTAGACTTTGGTACACTAAATCCTTCACTTTGCAGTTATTCCATAACTTCAGCTTCTACTTTTTTAACTTATACTTTACTAATCTTCTGTTCTACATTCCCTCTTTGTGATCTTATTTTTTGTATTGTGAAATTTTCCATTTATGGATGCCTTTGCCTGTATTTCTCTTTGAATATCTTTGGGGCTGCTTTTTTTGTATTGATTAATTTGGCTTTTTCATTTGCATAAATATTGCACCATATCAGATCTTTCTTTCTTTCCCATGTCCATATTTCTTTTTAATATCTTTCAAAAATTTCTAGATTTTGTTATTTATATTTTCACACTTTCTCAGTTGCTTCTTTTTCTAAACAACCCAAGGTTTCTCGGTCTATATAATGTTTTTCACAAATCTGTTGTATTAATGAATACAGATTTTTATTAGAAGCTTCTGACAGTTTTTCTCGTGCAAGTGTTCTTTTTATTTCCTCTAATTTCTCTCTTAATCTTTTTGTTTATCTTCTGTTTGGAAATTCTGGGCTTCTTGCATAATAGTAACAATATGCAATTTCTTTCTTATCCTCAATAGTCTACTCTATCATCTTTATGGCTCTTTTCCGGCCTATCAATTTTTGTTGCTTTTGTGGACTACTACTTACTTCTACAACGGGGGGGGGGGGACAACCTCCCCCTGAACCTGGCTTGGTGCCATTGTAAGAATGTTTCTGTGTCTTGAGGATTCTACACTGTCATGTTTTCCATTCCTGGCACCAGTACACCTGCCAGGTTTGGGCACTGTTTTATGCTGGGTGTTGTGCATCCAGCTTAATTTTATTTTAACCTGCTACAATCCATGATATATGCTATATAAAATGCAGTGTATATATCAGTGTCATCTTGGTGAGATTTTGTGAAAAAATGGGGTCCACCTTGTGAAGGTACTCACCAAGCCTTTAGGATGAGTTTAATTCCACCAATATTATTCTCCTTTGCTTGCTGATTTATCATATCTTCATTCAGACACCTCTCCCTGCATGGTAGGATACCCAGTGGTCATGTAGTTGGTAGGCACAAAGCATTTTAATGCTACTAATCACAGGTATTTCATTATTGGTATAGGTAGTACTGAGTAATCAGTCCCCCACCCATTTTTATTTTTATGTGTCCCTTTATCTCTTTTGTTTTTCAGGTTACCCACTCAAACCTTAGCTAATGACAGCAGTCCATAAGCCACAGGGAGTTGCTGAGGCGTGCTTCAATACTGACAGCAAAAAAAAAAGAGAACCTGCACGTGTGGTTGGTGCACAGCTATACCATCTCAAAAACAACAAAGAAAAAAGAGCCAGCACATAGTAATTCAGTGTAGCCTTCTGGCAAAGGAATAATTTATTCCATGAAAACTAAGTAAAAATTAACCCAATGGGGTCATACCGGTTTCGGCCTAAGCCTTCTTCAGCGAAGAAGGCTTAGGCTGAAACTGATATGACCCCACTGGGTTAATTTTTATTTAGTTTTCATGGAATAAATTATTCCTTTGCCAGAAGGCTACTCTGGAATCACTGTGTGCTGGCTCTTTTTTCTTTGGTGCTTCAATACTGCGCTATACCAGGCACAGATAGCCATTTCCACTATAAGCCTGTTTCCATTGCCTAGACAAGTGTGGGGGTGCCATTTAGCAAGAGCCTGCTACTGCAGTCAGTATCCTTACTACCTGCATTCTGCACAACATGATCATGCATTGGTCTGATGTGCAACTGCCACAGCCAGTCACCTAAAGCGGTGGTGTGACTCCTTCTATCATTCCCTGCACCAGATACAATAGTGATGGTGGTCAGCTGACAGCAGTAGCACAGCAACCCCTGTGTCAGGCCAACATATGGCATATGGCTGCACAGGTGAAGAGGTAGCATCTAGTCCAAAACTATGGACTGTAACATTCATTTAGAGAAAGTTAAAAAAAATTCATACAAATAATTCTTGAAGCATGAAGTGTTAATTGTGGCCTGTGCTGGGTGGTGCATTGTCAGCTTACACTGTACATTGATATTTTCTATTTATCCACAAAACTGTTGTCTTTCATATGTTTTGCATCAGTCATCATTTATATGGTGCTGAGGGATAGCAGCTCAAGTGCTAGATTTAGTGGCAGAGTTTAAATTACGTGGCTAAAAGCAGGTGTTATGAAACATTTTCAAGGTCTTGCTGATATTTTTGACTGCTGTATATGGAGCAGAATATGATGAATTTTGCTGTGCTCAAGTCACCTGCATTGGAAGAAATGTTTTATCTTTTTTTCCCAGTGGTATTATCTCTTTACTGTTTTTCTGATACCAGTAAGAAGTACAGAATTGGTTGGGTCTGGATAGTTATTGCTTGGTAAGTAGTGTTTTCCTCTTACCTATATTGAAAATCTAAATAATATCTGGAAGGTGTCATACACAGTGTCCCTTAAGGATAGTGTGGGCGATGGTCTCATAAATCAAGAGCGTGATGCTGAGTTACTCCAATGAGAGTATCTACTGTATACAGGGGAGACAGTTGACACTGAGCTAGACTTTGACTGAGAGGTTCTAATACATGTTGTGGAAGTCTGAGAAGGCCTGGCTCTCTTCTTTCTGGGGAAATCCACATGAATGCCTATAACACTTTTCTGTGATTTATGTGGTGTCTGGCCTACTCATCCACCATACATGCAGACAGTCCCCTGCCACATCCACTAGTGTTCCCAATGTGTGATTGGTAAGCCTTTAAAAGTGTATGCATAGAGGCAGACATAGATGCTGTGTGTGTGCAATCATATTGTGCATGACAAGTATTGTGGCACTGTCCCTAGCCTCAGCAATGCTCATGTAATGATGAAATTCTTCAGATATAGCCTGCAGTACTGTAACCATGTCTACCTTACTCTCAGTGGCAGTAGCCTTAGCTTGAACTATGTCAAGGCACAGCCAGTGCTGTGCAGCCAAAGTTGTGCATGTCACTGGAGCTGTGAAATATGCCTTCACTTTCCATCACTTCTGAAAGGGGAGGACATTCAGCATAGGGTTCAGACTTTGCAAAAGAAGCAGGTATGGATCTGCGTGGTGCTCCTCATCTGTTGTAATATAATTTCCTGAATCTGCTTAGTGTGCGAACCAGTACCATGGCCTAGGGATTTATTCACCTGCTGCGGGATAGGGGGCCCTGCCCATGCACTTTGTGATTGTGTGCCACTGTTCTTACCTGTGTCATGATTATAAGAGTTATGGGTTTATTGTTGACAGCCATTCGGATGCAACATCAGCCTGCTCTGCTAATGCACAGGATGGGTTACTTGTGATGCTGATGCTGATGCTGTTCAAAAATATGTCAAGATGTTGTTAATGTCACATGTGACAGGTAGAATTACTTTTACATAGAGATACGATGACCACACTCACCGTACATTGTCTACAGACTTTGAGGCACACCTGGCATTGATGCTTTATTTGATGATATAACATATAAGGGTGATGTATGCACTGATGTCATGCAAAATACATCTTAACATAAAGTAGTAAAATGGGCAATACACTAAACACTACCTGACTGTGGTTGTTGCAGGGCTCTGAAAGTAGAGGCATCAATACCACCTGTAATTATTCCAGCAGCATCCTCATCTGCTTCTAAATAACTACCCCTTATAGAGAGAAGGTACTACTCATCTGGTGTTAAAGGTGGAAGTATAGGAGGGCCACCACTAGTGCTGCTATTGGCAATGGCATTCTGCCTAGCATTTGTCCTGGAATGTCCGACTCAGTGGTTCTTTACCTATCATGAGACATTTATTAAAAAAAATATATAAATAAAAAAACTGAAACTCCATATATGTCATATTATTATACAAAACTTTTCCACAGTTATCATTTACATAGCACCCTATAGGGCTGTGAAGGCTGATCAGAGTGATGTCACACCCCAGTGGGTGTGGTTCAAACCCAGGTATAAAGTGCCTATGACTTTTTCTCATTCAGAACTCGGTACTTCACTGTCATGGAATCCTTGAATGCCCAGGGTTGTGCCCTAAGCTGGTCTGTCAAGTAGACCAGAATTCTTCTCTAATTGTTGCAGTAGCAGTACCTGAGGAAGTTCGAGCAGGCTGACACCAGTGGTGAGTGGTTTAAAACTGATATTTGCCCGGGGGGATCACTTGTCAACCCTAATGAAGATCCGATGTTCTGGGGACCAGGTATTTCAATGGTACAATGACCTGCAGAAGAAGAAAGATCATCTGACCGTGTGAGCTTCAGAGGGACAGGTCTGAAGGGCAGACTTCAATAGCAAGTACTGCATTTTGTTTCTTTTACAGTATAGTAATAGAAGCGTAAAGCTATATTATATATGTTTACATTTAACTTGATATTTTTGTCTTTATTTATGTTTATATCTACATCTACATATATCTATACCAATAACTGTGTGTGTGTGTGTGTGTGTGTGTGTGTGTGTGTGTGTGTGTGTGTGTGTGTGTGTGTGTGTGTGTATATATATATATATATATATATATATATATATATATATATACACACTGTGTATGTATATCAGAATTCAGTTTTCATGTATTACTCAGTGATAAATGTCATGTTTCATAGTTGCTGTAAAAAAGGTGACAGTGCTGCTGTGTCAGAATAATATTTCAAGTACATTGGTTTGAGATGTTCATTTGTTGTATTTGCTAAGCATTGAAGTTCAGTTAAGTAGTTTCATTATCAGGGTGGTAGTAATTGTTTATTTATTTATTTATTTATTGACATTTGATTATCAGGAAAGTCCATCTGGGTAGGAGCCCATTTTAAGCTGAGATCTGGTGAGAAAGGCTCCAAAGTATTACACAACATTTTTAGAACAATGATTTTACAGACTTAAAAATAATACAAAAACGTTTCAATTATTATACCAACTTAGACATAATATGAAAACATTGGTTAAGAACACAAACAAATTATATGACAATTTAAGAGTTAGAGAAATTTTAGCCAGTTTATAGAGAAATTAAAGGTAAATTACTATAATACAAAGAGGAATTGCAATTTGAAGTAATAGAAAAGTAGGCTTATGGTATATTTAGAGAGAAAGCCAGGGGGAGAGAAACTGATATAAGCACGGAAGTGAGTGACGAAGGGAAAGAAAGGAAATGTAAGGTACGACTTGGTATTTGCTCACATTCAGTGGTATAGTTTATCCTGGTGATGAGGGAGAACAGAGCCAGATTTTGGCTAGGAAGTCTTTCAGAATGGTTTTGGAGGATGGGAGGGAGAGTACTGAGCTGAAGGATAGAGATAAAGAGTTCCAGACCTTAGTAACTTGGTACAAGTACAGACAAAGCCCAGCAATTTTGATAGGTCTGTGGACAGACAGGAAGTTTTGGTCATTGGATCATAATGACCAATTAGAAACATAACTGTGTAGAATGCTGTTTAATGCTGGACAGGCAGATGGATTCTGGATAATTTTATATATGGTAAGAAGATATGTATGTTAGCCGATGGTGTAGTTTTAACTAGTTTAGGCTTTTTAGTGCTATACAGTGGTGGGTTCTGAAAGGAGCATTTGCTGCAAATTTAGCAACTTTGTTATAACATTGTTCTAGTTTTGATTTTTGTGATGACTGAAGATTAGTAAGGATGGCAGTACCATAAAGAAGTGTGGGGAGGAGATAAGAAGTGGCAAGTGTAGCTTTAGTTGCATTGGTGAGGATACTTTTGGCTGTATAAAACATCCTTAGTTTCTGATGAGTTTTTCTCATGCAATTTTTTATATGCAAGCCAAATTTAAGATTGTCATCCAGTATAATCCCTAATACTTTGCTATGAGAAGTGAATTCAATATTTATATCATCATGAGAGAGGACTTCAAATTTTGTTTTTTCATGGGAGAAGGATTTGAAGGAAAAAGTTGTAGTTTTTTTTTCAGAGTTGAGCATGAGTTGTGAGGTACAAAGCCATGTTTCAGTTGCTGTTAAAGCTTCCTGAATAATTTTGGTAGGTGTGCAACATTGCCAGATGTGCTGATGAATGTGGAGTCATCTGCATACTGCATTAGGGTTGCCTGTTATGTGGATGTGTGGAGGGTGTTGGTGAGAATGTTAAAGAGGTTGGACCAAGGACAGAGCCTTGTGGTACACTGGTGGCGCCTGAGGGGTATGGAGAGAGGGTGAAGTGCCATTTTACTGACTGATAGCTATTGGATAGGTAGCTTTTGAGCCATAGATGGGTGTGCTGAAAGAGACCTAATGAGGACAACTGAAGTAGAAGATTGCTGTGACAAACTGTGTCAAAGGCTGTAGACAAGTCTAGAAATAAGGAGGAGATGAGTTGCCATTATCTCTAGCTTTATTGACAGTACCTGTAAGTGCAGTGTTAGTACTATGGTAAGGACATAAACCATGTTTTCTGGGGGATAAGAGTTCTTCCTGCAGGAGATATTTTATCAGTTGTTTCTGAATATATTTTTTAAGTATTTTGGAGAGACCAGATAAGATTGTTATAGATCTAAAGTCAGTAATGTCTGTTGAATTTCCTCCTTTGTCCAGAGGGATTGTGTGTGACTTTTTCCAGAGAGAGGGAACATGGGATTCCTGGATTGACCTACTTATAAGGATTATTATTATTATTATTATTATTATTATTATTATTATTATTATTATTATTATTATTACTATTATGCTGCAGGAGCATGGAAACTGATACAGATAATCTTTAGTGATTTCCAGAACTTTCCTCCACTTCAGCAATGGCTGCATATACCAAGACACAACAACCAGCCTGGGGTGATGAAGGGTTTGTGCAGAAATTAGCTGCACTGCATAATATTGAGTATAACTGCATTAATGCAAACCACAATACTTTAGACCATATTGAATAGCATGCAAAATCAATAATGAATTACCAGTATATAACTATTGGTAATTACATAATCTGAAACACACAGTTTAAGATTAACATCAGTAATTCACTGCACCTTGATTGGTCAGTTTGAAATTATTTGCATTGTTATCAAAACGTGCAGGGTGCAAGAACATGGTCTTCCTGAAACTGACTAGCTGCAGATGGTGCCAGAGTAGCAGACCTTTCAGAAGCAGATCAGTACCACCCTCCAGACGTTAAAGTGCCTCTGAATGTATCAACTCAGGGATGTAATAATTTATTAAAAGTTGAATACCAAACTCATCCTGAAGCAAAGTCACACACCACAATAGGTTTTCCAGGATGGATACCTTCTAAACTTTGCAATAGTTTTGTAAGAAATTTCCCAAGGCCCAGTCACACACTAACACAGTAACATGCTGCAGTGGACACTGGCCACCCTAGCCTGTTCTGATTGTAAGTATGAAAAATACTGAATATTATTAAGTAATATACAAAAAATTCTGAATATGTTATTAAGTGGTATATATTTTACTGAAGTGCTGAAGTAGAAGGCACTGTACTGTATCAATAATGACTACTTTGGTAGTGAACGTATACATGACACTGAAGCAGTAGTTGTCATTATTTAATACTGAAGCAATTTATTGAACATTGTTTATGACATCTCCAAGTAAAGCAGTTATTACAAGCAGTAATAACAAGTACTATGAAGAAGTAGTTGTCAGAATCCTGTAAATCCATTACTATATGCAAAATATGTAACAGTTAATAGTAATTTCTGACTAAATGAATAAATTGTTAATTTATAGTTTTTAAATAAAATGAAATTTTCATGAACCACTTAGAAATCCATTTGTCGTCTTAATTTCTCTCTTTTTTTCTCTTTCCCTTTTATGTTACTTTTTTTCTGTTGGTCAGCTCAGCTGCATGTCTCACAGGAGAGGGAACACTGATCATCTGCTCCAGTTTACTTGGGGATGTGTTCACATGGTGGGTGGAGTGGCTTCACCCCTGTATGCCCCCTGGAGCATGGCAGTCTGGTGAGCCATGAAGACCATGACCTTTAGGGCCTGGTTTAAGCAGCAGTTAAAAGAGTGGTGGAGAGGCACTAATATCTACTGCAATCTTACCTCCCAGTCAGCTCCAACCATTGAGCTGCCAGAGACCTCCTCACCTACAGCATCATGGGGGGATAATCAAGGTCCTCTGAACTGGGTAGGTAGGGGGCACAAGGATATCTGTCATCTAAATGTCTTATTTCTCTCCATCAGTCCAACATAGTGTTCCTGTGTGCCCTGTCTGTCCTTTACATTTGTATTTTCCTTAAATCTTCCCTTAACCCTCTTTCCTATATACCCCCTACCCTTACTCCTTCCCCAACTCCCCTGTTAAGAACACTTTGAAAAATGGGGTGGTCTATCCCCCACAGAAGCATAGTGCCCTCCTCTACCACCTTATCCTGCGCAATCCTCTCAATATGTTCCTTCTGTTTGCCCCTTGTCTTTTCTCTTCCCTATTTTCAGCTTTTCCATCTTCCCACTTTCTAGAGTTATAAATGAATGGACAGTCTGCATAAGCTGCAAACCAATGGCCCTCAGCGTAACTCTTCACAGTTTCTCAAACAAGATCTTAAGATATTTATTTATTTATTTATATGACATTTGTTTACTGGGAAAGTCTGACTGGGCAAGAAAGTGGCCATTTTCGGCAGAGGTCAGGGAAGAAAGGTTCCACAATCGCAGTCATTCAAAAATGTAACACTACAAAACACAGGAGTCAACAAAATATTTTAATGAGAAAAACACAGACTATATTTTTCACAGTAGAGCGCAATGAAAAACAATAATAGGAGCTGGAGAAAATATGTGAGGAAAAACTCATTAGTCATATTATTTGTTATATGGATTAGTATGTGATAAATGAGACCTGAGACAATTTTAATAAGATATTTAAATGAAATATTAGAGATTACATTACAAATATTAGAGAAACAAGTCATGGGCATTCAGAATTGCTAATTAGAGACAGCGAGGGTAAATTGAGTGCTGTCTTAGTATGAGAGAGGGTGTTGATATTATGGTTGTAGAAGGAAGTGAGGATGGTGGGAAAAGGAAGTTATAAGAAGAGTGCAGGGTAGGGTATACTTGCAGTATCTTGTTAAAATGCCAGATACCATTCATGACTTTTAAGTTTATACAACTTATTCTGCATGTGACTACATTGCTGTTGACATTTGAGTGCTGGGCTAACAAGTTTGCTTGCTGGCACTTTGCCTGTTTAAATATTGGTATAGCGTGACTACTCGCCATATTCCAAATTGGTATTGCGCAACTATTCGCCATATTTCACTATGCAGGACTATGAATTGCATCCTGTATTTTCTATTACTGTCACTTTAAAATGTTAAGGTGCTTTATTAATTGATTTATCGATTGACTGTAAGGGACATAAAATAGTCACTGGAATGCAATGAATAAGAATAGATTATGTCTGCCAGATCATGGCAGTTTATTCCATGAAGAGAAAATTGTGTGACCTGAAAATGAACAAATAATAATAACTGAGTAATTTTAGTAGCAAGTCTGGCTGTTAGATGATTTGCATTTTAAGCACAAGATCTTTAGGAAGGAGAACAATAAGTGGTTCTCTCCTTAGACACACCAAAAATTATATAATCATACCTCACAATATGAGAACAATAAGTGGTTCTTGCCTTAGACACAACAAAAATGAATAATGATATTGCACAATATGAGAACAATAAGTGGTCCTCGCCTTAGACACACCAAAAATGACATCATGATATCTCACAATATGAGAACAATAAGTGGTTCTCGCCTTAGACACACCAAAAATGACATAATGATATCTCACAATATGAGAACAATAAGTGGTCCTCACCTTAGACACACCAAAAATGACATCATGATTTCTCACAATATGAGAACAGTAAGTGGTTCTCACCTTAGACACACCAAAAATGACATCATGATATCTCACAATATGAGAACAATAAGTGGTTCTCACCTTAGACACATGAAAAATGACATAATAATATCTCACAATATGAGAACAATAAGTGGTCCTTGCCTTAGACACACCAAAAATGACATAATGATATCTCACAATAAGTGGTTCTCCCCTTAGACACACCAAAAATGACATCATGACATCTCACAATATGAGAACAATAAGTGGTTCTCACCTTTGACACACCAAAAATGGCATCATAACATCTCACAATATGAGAACAATAATTGGTTCTCATCTTAGACACACCAACAATGACATAATGATATCTCACAATATGAGAACAATAAGTGGTTTGCGCCTTAGACACACCAAAAATGACATAATGATATCTCACAATATGAGAACAATAAGTGGTTCTCGCCTTAGACACACCAAAAATGATATAATGATATCTCACAATATGAGAACAATAAGTGGTTCTCACCTTAGACACACCAAAAATGACATAATGATATCTCACAATATGAGAACAATAAGTGGTCCTCGCCTTAGACACACCAAAAATTACATCATGATATCTCACAATATGAGAACAATAAGTGGTTCTCACCTTCGACACACCAAAAATGACATAATGATATCTCACAATATGAGAACAATAAGTGGTTCTCACCTTAGACACACCAAAAATGACATCATGATATCTCACATTATGAGAACAATAAGTGGTCCTCGCCTTAGACACACCAAAAATGACATAAAGATATCTCACAATATGAAAACAATAAGTGGTTCTCGCCTTCGACACACTAAAACTGATATAATGTCTCACAATATGAGAACAATAAGTGGTTCTCACCTTAGACACACCAAAAATGACATCATGATATCTCACATTATGAGAACAATAAGTGGTCCTCGCCTTAGACACACCAAAAATGACATAAAGATATCTCACAATATGAAAACAATAAGTGTTTCTCGGCTTCGACACACTAAAACTGATATAATGTCTCACAATATGAGAACAATAAGTGGTTCTCCCCTTAGACACACCAAAAATGACATAATGATATCTTACAATATGAGAACAATAAGTGGTTCTCACCTTCGACACACCAAAATGATATAATGATATCTCACAATATGAGAACAATAAATGGTTCTCACCTTAGACATACCAAAAATGATATGATATCTCACAATATGAGAACAATAAGTGGTCCTCACCTTAGACACACCAAAAATGACATCATGATATCTCACAATATGAGAACAATAAATGGTTCTCACCTTCGACATACCAAAAATGATATAATGATATCTCACAATATGAGAACAATAAGTGGTTCTCACCTTAGACACACCAAAAATGACATCATGATATCTCACAATATGAGAACAATAAGTGGTTCTTGCCTTAGACACACCAAAAATGATATAATGATATCTCACAATATGAGAACAATAAGTGGTCCTCACCTTAGACACACCAAAAATGACATCATGATATCTCACAATATGAGAACAATAAGTGGTTTTCGTCTTAGACACACCAAAAATGACATAATGATATATCACAATATGAGAACAATACGTGGTCCTCACCTTAGACACACCAAAAATGACATCATGATATCTCACAATATGAGAACAATAAGTGTTTCTCCCCTTAGACACACCAAAAGTGACATAATGATATCTCACAATATGAGAACAATAAGTGGTCCTTGCCTTAGACACACCAAAAATGACATCATGATATCTCACAATATGAGAAGAATAAGTGGTCCTCGCCTTAGACACACCAAAAATGACATAAAGATATTTCACAATATGAGAACAATAACTGGTTCTCACCTTAGACACACCAAAAATGACATCATGATATCTCACAATATGAGAACAATAAGTGGTTCTTGCCTTAGACACACCAAAAATGATATAATGATATCTTACAATATGAGAACAATAAGTGGTCCTCACCTTAGACACACCAAAAATGACATAATGATATCTCACAATATGAGAACAATAAGTGGTTTTCGTCTTAGACACACCAAAAATGACATCATTATATCTCACAATATGAGAACAATAAGTGGTTCTCACCTTAGACACACCAAAAATGACATAATGATATCTCACAATATGAGAACAATAAGTGGTTCTCGCCTTAGACACACCAAAGATGACATCATTATATCTCACAATATGAGAACAATAAGTGGTTCTCACCTTAGACACACCAAAAATGACATCATGATATCACACAATATGAGAACAATAAGTGGTCCTTGCCTTAGACACACCAAAAATGATATAATGATATCTTACAATATGAGAACAATAAGTGGTTCTCGCCTTAGACACACCAAAAATGATATAATGATATCTTACAATATGAGAACAATAAGTGGTCCTCACCTTAGACACACCAAAAATGACATCATGATATCTCACAATATGAGAACAATAAGTGGTTCTCACCTTAGACACACCAAAAATGATATAATGATATATCACAATATGAGAACAATACATGGTCCTCACCTTAGAGACACCAAAAATGACATAATGATATCTCACAATATGAGAATAATACTTGGTCCTTACTTTAGACACACCAAAAATGACATAATGATATCTCACAATATGAGAACAATAAGTGGTTCTCACCTTAGACACACCAAAAATGATATAATGATATATCACAATATGACAACAATACGTGGTCCTCACCTTAGAGACACCAAAAATGACATAATGATATCTCACAATATGAGAACAATACATGGTCCTTACCTTAGACACACCAAAAATGACATAATGATATCTCACAATATGAGAACAATAAGTGGTTCTCGCCTTAGACACACCAAAAATGATATAATGATATCTTACAATATGAGAACAATAAGTGGTCCTCACCTTAGACACACCAAAAATGATATAATGATATCTTACAATATGAGAACAATAAGTGGTCCTCACCTTAGACACACCAAAAATGACATAATGATATTGCACAATATGAGAACAATAAGTGGTTCTCCCCTTAGACGCACCAAAAATGACATAAAGATATCGCACAATATGAGAACAATAAGTGGTTCTCGCCTTAGACACACCAAAATGATATAATGATATCTCACAATATGAGAACAATAAGTGGTTCTCACCTTAGACACACCAAAAATGATATAATGATATCTCACAATATGAGAACAATAAGTGGTTCTCACCTTAGACACACCAAAAATGATATAATGATATATCACAATATGAGAACAATACGTGGTCCTCACCTTAGAGACACCAAAAATGACATAATGATATCTCACAATATGAGAACAATACGTGGTCCTTACCTTAGACACACCAAAAATGACATAATGATATCTCACAATATGAGAACAATAAGTGGTTCTCACCTTGGACACACCAAAAATGACATAATGATATCTCACAATATGAGAACAATAAGTGGTTCTTGCATTAGACACACCAAAAATAAATAATGATATTGCACAATATGTAAGCAGTAAAATCATAGTACTGACCTTTAAAATTCAAGGCATTGGATTAGAAAGAGGAGTGCCTTTGTATTTTCCAGAAAAGAAACTCTTTAAATACTAGAGCTCATATAATTAACAGTAAGGAACAGTGTTATTATTTATTTATTTAATGTTTGTTTACTGGGTAAGCGAGCTGCCCCAAGAACCCTTTTTAGTCATGACTCAGGTCAAACAGGCAGAGAAATACAAACATAAGGAACATATTACACTAAAAAACAAAACATTCACAATCAAAGAATGTAGAAACCATATAACATAACTACATCAAGCATGCGAGAAACCTTTGTAAGTGTTGACATTCATAATACATACTGTACTATGATATAATGAGTATAAAAAATAAAAAAGCAAATTAATCAACAAATAAAATATAGTGCTGTATACCCCTAGTTAAGTGATTTAGTAATATTAAGTGCCTTGAAGATGAGCATCAGGAATAAATATTGGGACAAAAAGTCATACTGCCTAAACCACAGCAATTGAAACATACGAGTTCTCTCCCTTCTGCCAAAAATAAATGCGTAAGAGGCTTTTAGCTGCTTTAAAATAGAGCAGTTAGGCAAATCTGGAACGTCACTTCCTTCTGTAATTTATGCATAGTTGGAAAGCTTTAGCCCCTTTTAACATACCTACATATCAATAAAAGCAAACAAATGACAAATTAAGCATTTTGCAATTCATCCGCCAAGCTATAGAAGCTTCAGGTAACCTATTTTTTTCCTTAATCAATAAATTTGCTATTATCCTTATTTTATATTCTTAAAGTGAAGGGTCACCTTAAAAGGGCAAACTGCAGTCAAGGTGTTGGTATAATTTCTTTAATTCTCTTATTCAGGCTGATTTCTCTATGTATCAGTGAAAAATGTTTATAGTTTTTGGTACCTTCCCCTGCACAAGCAATGGGTCACCATGTTTCTTCAAATGCTTCCTCATTTTGCTTATTTATTTTAGCCATTTGTCCAACTGGCAGGGCTATAACTGGGCACAACAGAAAAAATACAAGTATGAAGAATATTTTTTTTGTTTGTTTGTTTACTTTGCTGTTTGTTAACCGGGTAGTCCAGCAAGGATGAAGACTATTTTCAATGAAGGTCCAAACGCAATATCTGTTAAATTACTTGCTTAGTCACAAAGTAAGCAATTGAAGACAGAGGAATTGAAACCCAGGGCTACACAATGAAGTTTCTTAACTTCTCATAGCCCTAATCCTCTGCAGTAAATGTTATCCACACTGTCTGAGTGCATACAACATGACGTACTATTAAGACAGGAGCATGTACATCTCTCCTTATGTTGATCATAGCATTGATTGTAGTCCTGGCTCCAGCAGAGGGAGAAGCCACATAAAACAAAAATCTGTAGCCCAGCCAACCACCAATGAAAGCAGTAAGTCACTAATTCTTATTCATAGTCCCTGAATCCCGCTGATGTCTTGATTACTAATCAATCCCTGATCACCTGCAGTGATAACGGACACCCAGGACCGGATTACAGAGGAGGAGGATGGAGATGCAGCTGCAGGTCCACATGTCTGAAATAGGCCCAGTTTTATCTGAAATCCCATATTTCTGTCACACTAAATAAATAGATCCTTTACAGTAATCAACTCCAGGACTGTGAGACCCATAACCCAGTGCTGACAATGCCCCACATATCTTGAGCCAACTAGCATAGTCTCTAGCTTGGCAGCTGTCTGCAGCAGTAATTTTACGTTAATAAATTTGTGGTCCACTATTCTCGGGTTCACATACTGTCAATCCGTTTTATTTGGTATAATAGCTAAGTCTTGACATTAAACAAAGAAAGACTGTCTCACTTGTGTAGATGTCTGATTAACAAACACCAATAAATGATTAATGAATTACTAAATTTAAAATTAGCAGTCATATGACCTTCAAAGTATAATTCAAAAGCACATTATTTTGCTATGCATGTGTTGATCTCATTTTCTTACATTTAGGGCCATGAATGTTCACATAATTTGGGGTCCTGTTTTACACAAGTAGATTTCTATCATTACCAAAATTCAACAAAGAAATAAACATTATAGCTTGCACTACTAGTCATGTGACATTCCAGGCATAATGCAAAATCATTCATCTGGCATTGGCAGACATGCATTTTTCTTATATTTTAACTTTTAAGACTATGAATTTTCACTTAACCTTGGATCTTTCTTCATAAATGCATCTGCCAAAAAATAAATAAATATGAATTGTACGTTTTGCAACACCATTTTGGAAATAAAGTAGGAAATCAAGCTAAGGATACAAAGAACTTCAATCTATTTTTAAGAAATTTACTAAACAAATGTCCTTAATCCAAATTCAGAAGCTCTAGCAAAGATGAAAAATCAAGTCTGGTCTTATGTGTCTATTCAAACTACAAAACTAAAAGAAAAAAAAAAGAAAAAACTCATATTTTTGTATTTTAGTGCCCTCCACACATTCTCCATTATCAATTTTCTTGCTATGGAGATGTATTAAGTGTTATCTTTGCAGTGATAAGACACTGACCAAACTACAAGTGGCTCTAGCTGAAATGTTATTATGAATGGCACTAGCCATACCTTAAATCAAAATAGATACCCAGATAAAAGGCATTAAAGTATCATTTATCATAAGCTGCCATCATACAAATTATCACAACTACCAGTGCATAATGTTACCATTTAGAGTACTACATAAGTAACATGTCATCTTCAAATAAGAATGAACTTCCATAATTCACTGAATTCCTCTTATCAGCACTCCAAAATAAACAGTTTAGACTACCACCTTATAGAAGGCATGACTCCAGCTACATTCACATTTTTGTAAACTGAAATGGGTAGGCCGTACTTACCATTAACTTGATAGCATGAATAATAACATCTTTACATTAACAGTCTGTTTGGTATTTTATCTCTTCATATTGCAATGCTTTCAGTAAGATGCCATTCTCTTGCCAGAGCTGAGGAACTTTCAAAATGTATCATTACAAATTACTTTATTCTGCAATTAGGCCATATTTTTACAGCTGCTGCCTAGCATCTAATTTCTGCAGATATGAAAGGAAGTTATAGAGGTTTGGCTCTAATTCAGCTGACGTTTTACCACAATCTTACAGTACAGTTACAGTGAATGACAGCTGCAGACATTATCTGTTAGAAAAAGGTTAAAGAAATAACTTCTGTATTAACAAAATTACACAGCCTGAGGGTAAGGATGAATGAAGAGTTGTCTGCAGTCTCTATTGTATTTTAAATAACTGTTTTGCATGCATTACAGTTTCAAGATTTTTGTATTTGATTTATCATGTTGTGTGAAATGGAACTTCATAGAATCTGTTGGCACCTATCATTTATTTAGTTTTTGTTTCTAAATATGTCTTTGTGACATTGTGGGTATCTCATAGCTGCCCATTAGGTGTTCATATTGTGGAATCTAACATTATCCTTCTAAATATTCTAAATGTTTAGTTTACTAAGTAATTAAAAGAACAGTGTTTTCATGCCTGGTTAATGTAAGTACAAACCTGTTTTAAAGTAAGAAAAAGAAGCAATACATTACAACACTATATTCAATATAATGCCATTGTCTATACTAATAAAAAAAACAAATTTGGAGAATTAGTCCAGTTTAAACCATTCACTAAAAATCTGGAGTGCGGTTTATGTAATTCTGAAGAATCATATCATTAGTCATTATACTCAAATACATGTCTTTTGATTGGTTAGACTGGAGTATTAAAGCAAGAAGACAAAATACTGGTAGAATGTAGTTACAATCCAACCGGTTTCATTTATCTTATTTTCATATTTTAGAGAGAGCATGTATATCTGGTCACCTGGTTAATGAACCAGTACAATGACACAACCTTATTTTTTTCAGCTGTTTCACTGAAGAGCTGAGACAGGAGGGAGGAGGTGTGTACACAGTTGAAGAGCTTTGGAGGTGGAGCACCAGTATGGAAAGTAGCCTCAGGTGCAACTAAAGCCAGCTACACCTCTGATATGTATAAATATATATATATATATATATATATATATATATATATATATATATATATATATATACATGGATATATATATATATATATATATATATATATATATATATATATATATATGTGTGTGTGTGTGTGTAAAGCAAAAAGACATCATATGAGTGTAGCAGTCTTCACGAAGGCCATTTTGAGCTATAAGAAAGTGATATATATATATATATATATATATATATATATATATATATATAAATATATATATAAAATAAAAAAGTCTTGAAGTAATTATTATGCATTTGTAATTTGTTTTATTTATTTATCTAGACTTTTGTGATTATCAGGAGGCCTGTACAATAAAATTCAATGCACAGATATTATCAGTTTGTATAGTGTTATCACCTCACAGTAAGACGCTGTCTGGTTCGATTCTCAGCTAGAGCGTCTTCTGTGTGGAGACATGCGTGAATGGGCGTACCTTCGTTAAAGGTTGTGCGTCAGGCCTGGCAAGCCGGTACGTAAAAATCAACTGCCAATCATTAGTGAACCGGAGTTCCGCTGTGGCGACCCCTAACCGGGAAAAGCCGAAAGAAAGAAACAAACAAACAATGAAGATATATATATATAAATATATATATAGCTCTACCTCATATTATCGAATTACCACATGATAAAATTTCATAATAAACTTGGAAGTTCATATTACTGAAAGGTCACAACATCAAAACCCATAATATAAACAGAGATCACAGTACAGCGAGAATTTGGAAATTTACTGTTTTCTTCATTGCAGTGCATTCTCGGAGGTCGAATGCATAATTTGCATAACTTCTAAGCTCTCTCTCTCTCTATATATATATATATATATATATATATATATATATATATATAGATAGTGTGTGTGTGTACTCTACCCAGTAATGGGGTAAAGACTTCAATAATTTTGTCAGTTCAAAAGCTCTAACTATACAAAACATCCCTTCATAATCAAGTCCTATAAAACGGAGCAGACCATAGCTCTGGTGGGTATGAACCATGCAGCACAATAAGATCGTAATATCTTCTGCACCCAAAACATTGCAGGAATGCCTGCAGGAAATGACTGAAAGGCATACAATAACAAATGTAAAATTTAAAATAAAAATGCAGAACATAATTCCTGAGATCCAGCTCTAACCCAAGCATTTTCCATTTTCAAAACTCAGTCTTTATTGCATTTTTTTTTTTATTTTCCATAGCTCTTAACTCATTGTTTCCTACAGCACTGTAGTCATCATAAAAGCGGAGTTCCTGTGTATCCTGTAAGAATATATTCATCTTGGCAGGAGACTTCTCTGTATTCATCATTACTTTCAAAGTTTACTTTGTAAATTCCTTGTAAATGTACACATGTAAAACAATGACATCTAGATGAGGACATGATTTGCTAAGCATTGACAGGGAAATGGTCAGCATGGGGTGTCTAAAGTTTAAGTTATTAATGCTTACAAAAAATTATAAATAATATGACTTATTTCCATGTTTACATCAATAATGCAAATGTAGAGTGTGATACTATAATTTTGGGTGTGGTGTATTCAAACAGTGGATGCTAGTAAGAATGGCATTAAAACGTGGATAATGTGAAGACATTCTGAGACATAAATGCTCTTTTGGTAAAGCAGTTTATGACCATTACCTATTTTTTTAACTACCTTCATTTCATAAAAGCTGTGTGAGCTACAGGTGAACAAATGATGCCATCACATACAAAGCATTAAGGACCACAATGTTGTCACTGATACTTGCCATTTAATGCCAATGATTTTGTAGATTTATAGTGTTGTGGAATATTTTGAAATTATTATATGTATAATTTGCTTAGATTTGACAATATCACAAAACATTGATATGCTATCTCCTCTTGTCATATGTCATTGGAAGGCTCTTGAATGGGTAAACAATTCCTTCTCTGATGTATTGGAGCTATGTTGCACATTTACAGAGATTTAACAATTTGTTTGACCATATCACTAGTGTTTTGTAGAAACAAAATACATTTTTCTTTCATAAAGCTGCAGTATAAAATCAGCATTGCAGACCAACCTTTGATTCTGAAGCCAGTGTATATAGCCCATTGTAAACCGATGAGCCACACCATTTACCACGTATTATAAATCTAACGAAGTATGTTTTCAATAGAGGATGTTGAAGAAAAGCTCTCATGAAACAAATAGTTTCCTGGCTTAGAAGATCTCAGGAAGCAAGGGTGTTAAGATTATGGTCTAACCATATTCCCAGATACTTAATGTACTTCTCCTTCCATAAAACAAAATCACATGTTAGCTCTAGGTCCTGAGAATGTCTATAATTCACAGCTAGTGCATGTGCCTTCATCCTGTAAAGCTTTTGTGCTAAAGACTCACTAAGCTGTCCAGTAACAGAAATGCATTTCAATATCCCTCTCTAGCCTCATTAAATGTATCAAAATAACATCTGTAAATAAAGAAAAATCTTCATTTCTTCCTGCCATACCAGATACATTAGTAAATCTAAGTGCAATGGGCTCTAATTATAGAGCAACTACACCAGGGTACAACAGTCAACTTTCTCCTCTTGAAAGTCTAAATGGTGACAATGTTCTAATGTGTATTTTGCACTCTTGCAATAGAAACTTAACATATAGTCATAATCAAATCCATAATCTATTCAGCAGTCCACACTCTGAAATTACCTTTATTAGATAATATGACGCTACTCTGTCAATTTGTTTTTCTGTATGCAGACTCACAATCAATGGTTTATCATTAGCTGACTGCATATCTTTGACATTAACCCAGTTTCCAATATGCTATCAAATGTTTGCACTTTCCCAACAAATCCATATTTATCATTTCCCTTCAGTTGTGGAAGACATTTGGCCAGCCTCATTTTAAGTATTGTCATAAGCAGTTTGTAATCATGTTTCAATATTGATACTGCTCTATATGATGAAACCAGGCGTGCGTCATCCCCCTCTTTTGGAATGACAGTCTGTACTACTTTTCCATTCCATGGCAAATGAATGTTTCTTGCTTTCAAAACTTTGTTGCAAATGTTTTAAAACATTATTCTTTTGTACAGTGCACAGTAATCTCACAGAATACTATCAGAATCTGAAGAACCTTTTGCCTGCCATGCAAATTCTGTTCTATTTCTTTGCACATTATGGGAATCGTCATTGCCAATGCCTCATCTTAAGAAAGCTTTGGTAATTGTAAAACTCTAAAATATTCCATAATCTTTTCCTCATACATACACCATCAGTCTCCTCCTATTATAATTTTTAATACTGGCAAAACAACTTAGGCATTATCATCGGGTCCCAACTAAAGTTTGTTCTATTCCTTTTTTAAGCCTAACAATGATTCACTACCATCACCCCAGTCTATTGTTTCTTTTCTGATATTTTAGGGAATTACAAAAATAGTGATCCTTTAAATATTCCTTTGTGAATTCATATTTCTTGACTAAATGGTCTTCAACCTTTTGCCTTTATTAACTTCTCCCTCTACTGATACACTATTTTTATCAAATCAGCAAACAAATTTCTTTTTTTTCAGATTATCTACATTATTCTTCATATAATCGGTGTTCTTCTTTATTAACAATCTAATATGTTTTGTAATCACTATTCTTAATTTTCCTTAAATAAATCCCAACTCGCCACCTGTCCTTGTTGATACAGTCCCATACCTTGTGATTTATTCTCAGTGAATTGTCTGCACCAGTAAACAGGTACTTCTTGGTTAAGGTAATTTTCTTGGAAGCCAACAATGGTTCTCCAAGCTGAGAGGAATCAGTATACACAATATAATACTGGCTGCAGAAAACTTTCCTTCATCAAGCTAGGTAACTTTACATGATAAGTGGCCATGCAGAGGGTGGGTGCAATCCAGAAGCATAGGCTCATCAATCCAAGCAGTCCAAATCACGTGGTTGGGGTGGGGTGTATGCTAATAGCCATATAATGATTTGGTAATGAGCAGCATGAATATTCAGCATGTTAATGAGGCAAAGTGAGATGGTGGAATAATTAACTAATATTTAAATGCCATGCAATGAGATTGCTCCCAATGCATAATTGAAGTCATATGAATGTTTGTGTTCAAAATAAGGAAATCTTGAAAGAATTTTAGGTGTTGCCGCATCATCAGCAAATGTGTTTCTGCAAGAGGCTGTACTAGCTGCTGTTTTGCCAGATGATGCATAACTTTGCCCCTCAATATTTCGGCTCATCTAAAGACGATTAATATTTCATGGACTCCATGACACCAATGGTGTGAACCAGTGCTGAGTAGATAAGGACTCCATCAAAAAGCACTGGACATGCGTCAGCCTCATTTGCATCCCCCTGGAAGTCATAGAGTACCTCTCCCAGGACAAACTATACTATGTGTGGTTTTCCATATGTTAGCTACAATGAACTTTCAGTGACCTACTGAGGTCATATAGGATGCATCTCAGGCATCTGCCTCAAGAATATTCCATCAGTTTATCAGTTTCATGCTTTGGTATGTGAGGGAGCATATGTGGTTCCCTTTTATTGCAGAGGAGAGAGAGCCCACATTATGTAGATTTTTTATGATTTAGCACATTTCATTGAGGTAGCGGGAGCCATAGAATTTACCTAGATTGAAATAAAGGTCTTACCTGGTGAACGTGGATGGAGATATGAGAATCATAAAGGGTATTACTCCACCAACTGTCAGGTGGTATGTAATTTACAAGATATAATCTATAATGTATGTGCAAGCCACCCAGGCAATTATCATGACTCTCACATATGGCACACTTGTAACTATTACTAATGTGTATGGAGGACTTCCCACAGGGCCATCTTTTTGGTGATGCTGGATATACCCATGAAGCCATGGCTCATGTTATCCAAAAGAAATCCACAAAATGAAACAAAGCAGGGATATAACCATGCCCAATCACAAACAAAGAACGCTACTGATCTTGTGTTTGGGCTGCTGAAGGCACACTTTCTCTTGTTGGCTCACTTGGAGGTACCTTGCAGTATGATGGTAAGAACAGGCTGTCGCTAACACTATTACAGTGGTTTGCTGCTGAATTACTGTGTGACATATAGGGCTTGTTGTTGCAAACACTACTTTAATGATTAGCTGCTATATTACGTCGCTCTAAGGGAAAAAACATCCTAACAAATGTTTTTCCAAGACTGTGAAGACTATTGTGCAACCATTAGTGACTGTTAGATAGTGAGACTCAAGTTTCATAAACTAGAATTCTAACTTTATATCCTTTGCTAGGTACTATCCCCTCTACGTACCACTCCTGTCCTACTAAACCGGCATCGCTAGGAAGACACCATCTATTTGAAGATCTAACCAGGAAATTAACTGACTAGCCTTCCACAGTGGGAATAAAATGAGGTTATTATCTCTATAAGCTGCTGTAAACCAAAAGTAAACTTAATTAAGCAAGCTCTGAGTCCATAGCACTACAAGGTGTCCCCCAGTAACCCAGTAAGGGAGCCCCTATTCATCTAAAAGTGGCTAAAGTCTAACATAGTGACCTGCCAAACAATATAACCAGGTGGCTACCAATAAGATGTTAGTTCCATTCCCTACCTTTAATCAACAAACATAAAAGGGTGGCATCAAGTGCAAACTGGTGAATTTTCAGCATATAAATAAAGCAATAAACAGGTGAAATTAAAATACATAGTACAGTCTACATTCTACTTACAGGCAGGCTGTGTGAATCTTGTGATCAGACTTAGACCCACTCCGATCACCCTCACTCTGCTTAGGCTTGCTCTGCACCCCACCCTGCCCCCAAATTCCACCCACCCACACTACTGCTAGATTTATACCACCATAGCCACTGCCCCCTCCTTTGTCCCAGTCAGCATCTCTCACTCCATCCCTTCTTTCCTCCCAATCAGCATCTCTCACTCCACCCCTTTTTTCCTCCCACTCAGCATCTCTCATCACCATAGGATTCCCCCCGCCTCTTTCCTCATACTCAATATCTCTCACCACAAAAGGGTCCTCCCACTCTGCCACCATTTTTGCCTTCCTTCTTATCATATCCAGGTAACGTCAAAGCCTAAAAATGTCCAGAACTCTTAATACACTAGCATCTAAGCATACGCTGTCAATCTCTCTGCTGTCTATATTACCTATCCTTTATCTCCTCACCGCCTACGAAGGCCAATACCACCTCGGATGCCACTACCCAAATCATTACACTATTACCCCCAACTTCTCTAATAATACATCTTATTTAACTATCCCCCACACATCTAATCTCACATCCCCTTTAAATTACCACCCAATTAAAACCCTAAACTCCAACCCCAATGACAAACACTATCTAAATCTTATAAATAAATTTCTAAAGCTCATAATCAGACTTCCTACAACCTCATAGTAGACGGGGACATACATCCCAATCCTGGCCCTTCTTCTCTTACTGGCACTAACTCCTACAACAACACTCCCATCATTACTCTGCCATTTAATAGAACCACTAGCTCTCTTTTTACCTTTCACCTAAACATTAGAAGCATAATCAATAAAATACACAACCTACATGCCCTTTTAGCAGTCCATTCCCCAGATATAATGTGTCTCAGTCTCACAGAAACCTGGCTAAAACCTACTGCTGCTGATAATTAGATATTACCACCAGGATATAACATTCACTGATTAGGCCGCACTACTAAAAAGGGAGGGGGAATAGCAGTTCTTTACAAAAACACACTAAGTGTTAATAGGGATTCCATACAACCACCCCCATTTAATAATGCTGAAATCCTTATAGCTAAAGTTCGAATTAACCACAAGAAATGCATAAATATTGTCTGTGTCTACATTCCCCCAGTTAACAATATAAGCACCCTAGAAAATATCCTCCAATGGTTATCCACTACCCACCCCCAAGAAACCATTGTTCTTGGTGACTTCAACATTGATTGGTCCACCTGCTCAGCTGAATCCCCTGTCACCCATATAAATCTCTTCGGGTTCAGCCAAATAATAACCGCTCCTACTAGGATCAGCAAACCCAACAATAAAAAAAGTATTCTTGATTGGATTCGTATCAATAGTTATCCCCATTTGTATAAATCTGGAACCCTCCCTGATGACCTAAATGATCACTCTCTAACTTACATTATTAAGCATAAGGGTGAGAACCCCCATCAGCCCATCTATAAAATAATCAGAAATACCAAGAACTTCAGTCCTGTACATTTCCAAAATGAACTTAATTCAGTCAACTGGTCAATCCTAAAACATATACCACTGGACGAGGCAGTGGCATATTTTATCCTAAACATCCTTGACTCCCATGCCCCATCACGTAATATTAAAACTAAAACAAATACAGTGCTATGGCTCACAAAGGAAACCAAACTAAAAATCAAACTTAGAAATAAGGCCTGGGCCATCTGGGGTGCAACTAAAGCCCCTCTCGACCAACTGAAATACTGTCATCTTAGGAATTATACAAAAAAATCCATTCAGCGAGACAAAAAAAGCTACTACCATAACCTGCAGCAAAAACACCAAAACAATCCCAAAAAGTCCTGGGCAGGTATAAACCAGCTTCTTCATCCAGGACAATCTACCACTCCAACCCGAACAAACTACACCCAAAACCCCCCTGAGACTATCGCTAGTGCCTTTAATAATTTCTTCACTGAAACAATCTAATCTCTCGCTAACCAACTCACTCCCATACACTCTAACTCCACCACTAATACACAGATTACTAACTCCACCACTAACTCACCCACTACTCATCCCCACTTTAACTTCCAAACTTTCTCTACCACTCTAATCTAATCACTAATCAAAAAATTGAAGCCCACCACCCTATCTGCTGACCTTCTCCCAGCAGAGTTCTTAAACATTGCTGCTGATGCCATAGCATTTCCCATATCTATCCTGATCAACAGGTCCCTAACAGTCAGTTCTATTCCCCATCTGGAAAATATCCCATGTTATCCCACTCTACAAAGACACAGAATTATCCAATTATAGACCCATCGCCATTCTTTCACCACTGGCCAAAATAATGGAAAAGTGCATCCACAAATAAATTATGAACCATCTCATTCAGAACCAAATACTGGCTGTCTTTCAGCATGGCTTTAAGCCACATCACAGCACCACCTCCGCACTCCTTTCCTTCACCAATGCCATATATCTAAACAGAAATAATAATTTGCTATCATCACCCCTCTTCTTAGACCTCTCAAAGGCCTTTTGATATGGTCAACCCCCAATTACTCATCCACTCTGAAATCTATTTCTCCTGGACAACCATACTATACAGTGGTTCCAGTCCTATCTGAGTGGTAGACAACAAGCAGTACTGTGGCAGGGCAAACTATCCATCCTGTTATCTCTCACCCTTGGAGTTCCTCAAGGCTTTATTTTAGGTCCTCTACTCTTTTTTATCTTTATCAATAACCTACACACTGCCATCCCAGATGCAACCTGCACCCAATACGCAGATGACTCCACTCTGATCTGCTCAGCCTCCTCCCCAACAGCCCTGCAAACCTTAACCTTTACATTTATTACGGTTGAAAATTGGCTCTCTAATCACCTTCTTCTGTTGAATCCCAATAAGACCAAACTGTTACTCTTGACCCCCACGTCTAGGTCCACTCAACTTTTCTTTACTATAACATCAAACAATGGTACATCTATTTCACCAGATAGCCACACTAAGCTCTTAGGGGTAATAGTTGATAATAATCTCAAACTCGACCTGCACATCAACAAGACTATCAAAACCATCAATAAGAAGCTCGGCTTATTATATAGAAATAAACCTTTTCTAACCCCAATAGCTAGAATCGCAATCGCCCGCTCTCATCTTCTCTCGACTCTTCTATATGCTTCCCCTATACTCTGTAACCTAAACAAATAAGAGCTTACCAAACTCTCTCACTGTTGTCACCATATTGCCAGATTTGCCACAGGATCAACATATAGGACACATTACTGCCAAAACCTCAATCTCCTAGGGTTGCTAGAACTGCCAAGCTTACTTCAGTTCAGTCAGCTAACAGTATCATATAATATTCTCAACCAACCCGAAAACTCCCCCACACGTAAAATTACCATAACACCATACAGTAACTCCAGACCATTACACTCATCCAACAAGCTATTAGTCCAAACACTCAAAGCTAATAACTCAGCTGGAGACTCCCTGTTTGCCAACTCTGTTGACAAAGCTTGGAACTTACTTCCAGAGGACATTACCCTGGAACCTCTTTAAGCTTCTTTAAAAAAGGCCTGGCTCTGTCCATGTACCAACCCCGATTAATCTCCATAACAACTCCCTAACTTAACAGTACTGTACTAGCTTCTTACAAATGCTTGCAGTGACATTCTTGTTCTGTACATTACTTTGTAAATAATCGCTGCTGTAATCCCACCTGTTTAATATTTTTAGATTCTACTACACACTGTTAAAATTGTGAATCCCTCTAGTGGGACACACCTTACTTACTTGGTAATATTTGCTTGGCATGTATGTATGTTTTTTATCTGCACAATTGGAGCTTTTCTCCCCTGTTAAAATTGTGCATTTCTCTTGAATACCAAACCTTTCTGACTTTGTAGTACCCTTAGCATGCATTTATGTTTTTGTCTGTATGTTTGGAGCTTTTCCCCCCAGGCCTCTGCTGAAAATGGACATGTATCCAGTCGGGCTATCACAGTCAACAAATGTAAAATAAAAATAAAAATAAATAAATAAATAAAATAAAAATGACCCTGACACATGTGCCAAAATAGTGTCAATGTGTACAATGTTATACATTTTATACTTTAGAGGCACTTACAGCAGGGGTGGCCACTTGCAGGAGGAGCAGTTCCTAGCATACCAAACAGTGGCGAGTGAGTCAGGTGAAGAGTCAGTAGAGGGGCCAGCAGCAGGTTTGATCATAACAGATGGAGGTGGCCGCAGTATACAGTGGCACTGGCAAAAAGGCTGGCACATAGCTTCATAACATAGGAGACAAGAGTAAAGCAGATATGCTACAGTAAAAGTAATGTATGCAAAAGAGAGAGGACTTTAAAAAGGTGATGTATGCAAAATAAAGAGGGCGATATACCTTGGGCATCTCTGGTAGACTGTCTTGTCGGCCACTCCAGCACTGTCCCAACATCCAACCCCACACTGTGGGACCTTGAGAAAGTGACACTCCCTCCAGGATAGTCCAGAAAACCCTCTGTATCTGTGAGAGGCAGTTCACTGGAAGACTGATCACACATTGACACACCTTCTAATGCCTGGTGTTCAGCTCTGATTTCAGCAGCATATGTCATGCCAGTGGCCCTGTGGTGCACCATGTCATAACTACATGTGTGGCCACCAACTGCATTAATCTCTGTCATCTCATTTTCACTGCCATAATCTTGGCAGGTGTGGTCAGTAGCATGTAAGCCAAAGGGCTGTCAGGCTTTAAATAGCACCTCAATCTCCACATCAGAGAACCTTGACTTATGAGTCATCTTTTCACCAGAGTTTGCAGTATATTTCTACTTCCTCTGTTTTTCAGGCATAGCTCAGTAGTTATGGAAAACAGTGGAATTATCAGACTTGTTCCTGACTGGTCCTTGAAAAATCCTTACCCCTGCAGTTTCTCCCTTGCCAGTATAGCATGCTGTTTGTGTGCCTAACAGTTATATATCTGTGTTCACATTCTTTAATTAATTTCAGGCACATAAGTCACTGAGCAACTGTCCCCCACAAAGCAATACCTATACTACTGTAGTTAACCAAGGTAACATGAGTGATTTCTCTAAGTTAAAACTATTTCTGCAAATGACATATAAGTGTAATGTATGCACAGAGCCAGCTCATGGTCAAATAGGGCCCTAGCCAGGGTAATGGATCAGGGCCCCTGCTGCAGCAGACCCCCCCCCCGGCAGCAACCCCCCTCACAGCCATTCTAATATCTCATTACTTGGTTATTTCTCCTAGTTTCCATAAACACTTTTCAAACCTGCCAGAGTGCATATCATTTTCTTCTTTACTTATGCAATGATTACGGATATTTGGATTTAATTTAAAACTTTTATTTAAAATTTTATAGCACAAACACTGATAGCCATTTTCTAAACAAAACAATACAGTCTCACAATGAAAACAGCCTTAGCATGAATAACAGTAAACTTTTCTGCCCTTGAAATTCACATTCATTAAAATGGCATTGAACCCCACATTCAAAAAAATGCATCTGGCCAGTGGCAGATTAAGTTTACCTTTTGGCTCTTTTCAAACCATAGGTCCCTCAAACAGTTTTTTTGAGCCATGCATACATGCATGTTTTCTTTGCTTCACCTTCCTGATTGTATTAAACTATATTCTTCGTATAATGCAGCACCACTTGTTAGAGGGTGTTTTAAATTTTTAGTTTTGAACATATTAATAGCAAGCAACAAAACAAAATGTATGAACCAATAATGACAAAAAAAACCCATTTCAGAACATTTCAACCGAGAAAGGCTACTCAGACATCCGTTATTACAATCCACTAATATCAGTCAATATGCACAATCACTGCAGAAGTAAAAGTCATCTGAATAATTCCACATTAAAGAGATTTTTAACTAATGAAGAAGTTGCTGCTGGCAAAAAGCTTTACATTTCAGTATTTCATCTACAAATTCAGTGACTGCTACCTATGTTACATTAAAAAAAATGGTATTCTGATAGTATTGCAGTGGCGAGCAAAATAACAACAGGCTCATAGTCAATGGGCATTTCATCCAAAGGGGGATTCACTTATAAGTGCTCCAAGGTATCAGCAACTCATCTGCATATTGTGGGAGTAGTACCCTTCTGTACTAAAGGTGGACATACTACCTGTTGTACTAGTGAAAGTATTTTCAAAGTCTCTACCACAAACACTCACAGCCATTTGAAAAACAAAAAAGGTGCACATTGAAAACAGACTTAGCATGAGCAACAGTAAGCTTCTCTTCCCTTGAAGCTCACATTCCTTGAAAATGCACCCCTGAAGACAGTGGTCTGATAGTTGGTGCACAGGATTCAGGTTCTTGTCTCTTGTAACCACATAGGTACAGGGTCTGAGCCTGAGCAAGGTAATTAACTAACCTGCTATTCCTAAGGATGCCATCGCACCACCACCAAATGAAAGAATGCCTTATCTCTGTCTCATGGTAGCAAGTTCTCTGTGTTTAAAACCTGTGCAAAAGTAAGAAGTGCCAAGGTTTAAATGTATGTTGCTATGTGTGTGTGAGTGTGTGTGTGTGTGTGTGTGTGTGTGTGTGTGTGTGTGTGTGTGTGTGTGTGTGTGTGTGTGTGTGCGTGTGTGCGTGTGTGTGTGTGTGTGTGTGTGTGTGTGTGTGTGTGTGTGTGTGTGTGTGTGTGTGTGTGTGTGGTACTAAAAAGTATGGACAGATGCAGAGTGTGTCCTTAAAGAAGAAATCACATGGATGCAATGTCTCCAAGTAATTAATATTGTTTAATTAAACTTTGTAACAGCCCCTCAGCTGGCAGGCCCTTAGCAACTGCATAAATCACCTACTGCTGGAACCAACTGTATGTATATAACAGTACTGAAAGTGGTATCATAAACCCATTAAGTGTTGAATTGTACTCTGAGTATGTGCAAATGGGTGTGATTCGCATTATCTCAACTGCCTTGTACTTGCAGGCCGCCTCTCAGTACACCTTCCCAAAATTGTTACAAGTAGCAACAAACTTATTACAAATTATGTCAGCAGTACAATAGCAGTTAAAAGCAGCCATAGTTGACAAAATAGACTTGTAAAAAGTAGCACTCACCTTGTACAAGCTACGCTTTACTTTACCTTAACAATTCCTCTGTGTTTAAGCTGTTACAAGTCAATAAATTGCTGTTCTTCATGTTCTTTCATAATCCAATGGTTCTCTGCACTTACTCTTGAGGTTATATCATGCAGATTCACCTGTTTGGATGCAATCAGTACACTAATTAGGCCTCGCTGTATTATTGTTTCTGAATTGCTCAATTTGAATGTTCTATTTTTTGTTAGTTTTTAATAGTTGCACCACATCACTGGAACGCATTTAGTCTGCCCTGCCTTTTTTCAAGCCCCTCTATATAATATGTGTACAAGCCCACACATAGCCTTTTGTCTTGTTATGACTATAACTAAGTCCTTATTGTTTTAATTGTAAAGGGCTCAAATACCTAAATGGCTAGCACCTGTCAAATATTTTTTTCTGTAGTCTGCTTTACTTGGTAGTACTTGTTAGCTACTTACCTTGCAGGACTCAGAGTCCAGTGCTTATTAGCACTGATTGATTTTCTGTTGCTGGAGCATTGGATCCAGGGTTCGCCCCACTCCATTCCACCCTCACTATGCTCGGGCTCCACTTTGTTCCATTACCCTACCCCCATTCCCACCCAGCCCCACATCAATTACATTTATACATCACTGCACACAACCCTTTTTACCCTCTACTGATCACTGCCATCGGCCAAATCAGTCAACCACACCTGCAAACTACTTAACCTATTCACCACCCACTTAGCTATCCCCATCCACTCTTTCTATCTTACTATAAAGTCTACTCCTGTCTACCAGCATTTACATAACCAAAGCAGCCAAATTGTTAGGTTATTTTACTATACCCACCATTCTCCTAATCCTCATCACTACCCTCTTATCATATCATCAGGCATATCTGGCCATTTTAAAAATACCACAGCCTATCCTCCCTTAACAACACCGTATCTCCATATTATTTCCCCATCATTAACAAATGTCTCAAACATAGCTCAGCACTGCCATACCATTCTTCCCAATCCAAACACACAACAATCTGCCTAAAGTATAACAACCTTATAAAAAGAGTTCTTAAGACCATAACAGATACATACAAAAATCTAGCACTTTGCAGTGATATACACCCTAACCCTGGCCCTACTTTAAACCCAGCCCACCCATACCCATATCAAAACCAACTCAATATCTCCAACCTACCCCACAAAAAAATCTGATCTACTGTTCTTAAATGTTAATATTAGAAGCTTCCTAAACAAATCACACAAACTTCATGCTAGCTATAGCCAACTACACTCCTGACATTGTCCTTCTGACCGAAACCTGTCTCAAACCTGACATTAAGAGCAATGAGATCACACCCCCTGGCTATAACTTACATAGAGTAGATAGAACAAAAAAGGAGGAGATGTAGCCATCCTCTACAAAAATAATCTCCATCTTACACATATAAACCCAACAACACCCAACTTTGGTAAAGCTGAAATTATACTAGGTAAACTAAAGCTTAGCACACATAAACATCTTAACTTACTTGGCATTTACATTCCCCCTGGAGACAACTCATCTACACTAGAACACATTTTCCACTAGGCCTCCAAACCCTACAACAAGAAACTATTTTAGGTGACCCCAATATCAACTGGGTCTCCTGCAACAGCCACTCCCCAACTATTCATATTAGCCACCATGGCTTTCACCCACAAGAATAGATAAGCACACAAAAAGGGAATTTATCCTTGATTGGATACTCACCAACCAATTAAATCCCTCACAGCTAGCAGGTTGTCTCCCAGACTGCCTAAGCGATCATCTCATCACCTTTCTCCTTAGAAGAAAAACTCACCAAGAAAAGCATACAAGATACATCACCATTAGATGTAAAAAGACTTTTTGCCCCCAAACTCTTATATCTGCTCTAACTGCCTGCAACTGGCAACCACTACTATATCTCCTACTCAAGGCCACAGACTATTTCAATTCCACTTTTTTTAAATATACTAGATGAACTAGCACCGAGGCGGACTATTAGAGCTAAATCAAACTATGCAGTTTGGCTATCCATGGATACTAAATTTCTTCTAAAACAGAGAGACAAAGCATGGTACACTTGGTAAAAAGATAAATCCCATGCAACAAAAATAAACCTAACAACAACTTAGAAACCTAGCCAAGAAAAAAATTAAACTTGACAAAATAAATTTTTAACAAAGCACAAAATAGCAACACCAAAATAATCCCAAAAAGTTTTGGGCCACTATAAATAAAATTATCCACCCTGGTATTATCAGTACCCCATTCCTTACTAACTACTTTAACAAGTATTTTACTGAATCAATACTAGCTCTAACAAAAAAATATTACTAACACTCCACTAGATTCTCCCAAACTGACACCAACAACAATACCTTCTCCTTTCATCCAGTTCCAGTTAACATTATAAAAAAATCTGCTTAAACTTAAACCGACCACTCTCACAGCTGACAATCTTCCTGCAGAATTCCTCAAATTAGCAGGTGAAGCCATTGCATACCCAGTCTGCATTCTAATAAATAGATCCATAACTGAGCAAAAAATTCCAGTCATATGGAAGCTAGCCCTCATAATTCTCTTACATAAAGGTGGAAACTCAACAGAACTTTCTAATTTCAGGCCCATTGCCATCCTGTCCCCGTTGTCTAAAATCCTCGAAAGATACATCCATTCCCAACTCATGTCTCATCTTCTCAAAAACAATCTATTGTCCAAATCATAGCGTGGATTTCACCCCCACCACAGTACCTCCACTGGCCTTTTATCCTTCTTTGATATATCCAGTTGTTATAGAAATAGTGGTCTTATTGTCTCTTCTACTTTCCTTGACCTGTCAGACGCATTTGATATGGTCTCTCATGTCAAACTCCTAAACTGTCTATCAAAATTTAGTTTCTCCACTATCAACTGGATCAAAGTATATCTTACAGGATGTAAACAAGATGTACTCTGGCAAAATAATCTATCCCTTCTACTTCTAGTAAATATGGGTTTCCCACAGGGATCCATCCTTGGACCACTCCTATTTATTCTTTTCACTATCAAACTCCATACTGCCACTGGACAAGCCTCCCTTGTCCAATACGCCAACAACTCTATCTTAATATGTGTCTCATCCTCTCTACAACACTTACAGTCAATAACCCAAGAAGCTTTCTCAACAGTCAAAAAATGGTTAACTGACTCAGAGCTCATACTAAATCCAAGTAGAACTAAAGTTATGCCTCTTCTTCCCAGAAAAAAACCCAGCCCTCCACCTCCTTTTTCTATATCCTCTGCAAACATATCATCTCTCCTGTACCTCATATTAAACTCTTAGGTATCACTATTGATTGTTCACTTAGATATCACCTACACATATTCCACACCATCAAAAAAGACAATAAAAAACTCGGTAGTCTCTATAGACACAAACACTACCTAATAAACAGTACCAAGTACACAAACAATATCTAATATACAGTACCAAGTACACAAACAATACCTAATATACAGTACCAAGTACACAAACAATACCTAATATACAGTACCAAGTACACAAACAATACCTAATATACAGTACCAAGTACACAAACAATACCTAATATACAGTACCAAGTACACAAACAATACCTAATAAACAGTACCAAGTACACAAACAATACCTAATAAACAGTACCAAGTACACAAACAATACCTAATAAACAGTACCAAGGCTACCTTTGCAACCATGCATCTACTCTCCACTCTCCTGTATGCCACACCCATTTTTACTAACCTAAAGATGGGTGACCTAGCTAAACTGGAGAGATGCTACCATAGGATTGCAAAATTTGCCACAGGGCTCAGCTATAGGGAACATCATTGCTTAGCACTCAGACACTTAACTTGGCTTGAACTACCCAGCCAACCTACCTATAACCAAATTGTCACCCTCCATACTCTTATCCACCAACCCAAAAAAATCCCTGTTGTTCAAAATCTAGTTCATCCTTATAATACCACTTATCCCCTTCGCTCAACTCACAAGTTACCAAAGTTAACAACATGGCTGGCCAGTCACTCTATTCATCATGCATAGCCAAGGATTGGAGCAAACTACACCCTGACCTATGGGCTATCATTGACAAAATCACTTTAAAAAATAACTTAAATCTTTCCTTCTTAACTCCAAACTCTGTAACGGTCCCACTCCTTCCTGACATCTAAATCAGCCACCTACCACAACACACTTCTACGACTTTACTCACCTAATCTTCTTCTGTAAAGGCCTATCCTATCCAAGAGTACTCCTAAGTAATAACATGACAAAGATTGCAACTATCTCAAGGTATAAAATTGATATATTTTATATTATTCTTTCTCCCTACTGCTACTTTGTTGTGAATGCCTAACTGTTATCCTATAATTTTGCTGTACTATGTAAAAATTTGCCTGTAAAAAATGTTTTAGTAAACTTTGTATAACCTGTGGAGCTTTTCTCCCCAGGCCTCCGCTGAAGAAGGGCCTGTGTCCAGTTGGACCTTCCCGGTAATGTTAAATAAAATCAATAAATAAATACATTTCTGCTAAGCACTGCACTCATTTGTCCTCGATTCTGTGCACATGCCTGGGTCCCTGCAGGCAGCTCTGTGCATAAGCAGTCCAGGCCATGTCTCCAAGGAAATATCTGTAATTCCACACATAAACTTATGTAAATGGTGTACTGTGGCATCTGTTTTCTTAACAGCATTGACATGTATACACAGCTGCCATGTTTCACATCTTAAAATGATATTATGCAGTATGCAGATGAGTCGACCATTATTTGCTCTGCACCTAACCCTGCATCTCTGCAACAAATGACTCAAACAGTATTCTGTATAGTAGAATCATGGCTCTACAAAAATACAAAAAACATCTCTCTCTAAACGCTAAAAAAAAAAATATGCTGTATCCCCCCAAAAGAAATACAGCATTTAACAATGCAAATTTCAATATACTCTCGCTAAACTCTTGGTCCACTCCCTAACCTTTCCACACCACATCCTGTATTGCTTATATTTTACAGCTTCTCTCTTACAACCACCTTTATTTTACTTAATTTTACACTTCTTCCCTCAACCTACTCAACCTCTTATAGCACTCTCTCCTTCTCCCACCTTTAGTTTTACTTACTACATTCCTCCCCTCAATATACTCTAACTCCTTATCTACATATCCTAATGGCCCCAACACACAAGTCTATATTCACAAACCTACTACTCTTAACTACAACTCTTGCTTCTCTTACAATACCATACACACTAACCTTCTTTGAACATTTTAATCTTCCTGAACAACACCACCCTTACCAGCAAACTCTGCCAATTTCTCGGATAAACTCCCTTAACCACAGTAACATAACCTCCACTTCTATCTATATATTACCAAAATACCATAGAGCTACCCATGTTACTTACTTCCTTATCAAAAAAACCCAAACAATTACTACAAAATCCTTAAGTTTGTACAATATCCTCAACAACATCCCCTATTAGATGGTGATATTCATCCAAACCCTGGCCCCAATACTGATATTCCCAATGACCCACACAACCTAACATCTCCTGCTATCACTACCTTAAATAGACCATCTAACTCCCTCCTGATAGATCACCTTAATAGCCATAGCATTAGCAATAAAAGTACCCACCTACATGCACTCTTAGATGTGCACTCATTCAATATTCTCTGTATTACAGAGACATGGCTAAAGCCCTCAACTCTGGGCCAGTAGATATCCTGAGATGTGACCGTAAAACCAAAAAGGGTGGAGGTGTAGCCATTTTGTATAAATCTGAACTCCAAGTTTCACCCTTCAATGTGCTCCTACCCTCGGATACCAATTCAGAAACCCTTACTGCCAAACTTCAAATCAACAACTCCAAATCTATCTATCTAATTTGCACATACCTCCCCCCTGGAAATAATATCAATACTCTTGAAAACTTACTTAGTTACCTCTCTACCCACCTACCTCAGAAAACCATTGTATTAGGTGACTTAGTTCCCCTAATCCTACCAATCATATAAATCTTTACAGATTCTCACAAATAATAACCACTCCTACTAGAATCCACAAGCCAAGCAGTAAGGAAACCACCCTAGACTGTATCCTTCTCAACAGCCATCTTGATACTTATAAACCAGGAACCCTTCCTAACGATATCAGTGACCACATGCTAACCTACATTATTAAACAAAGAATCCATAGCCCGATTACTAATATTTTTAAAACCTCCTTTTCCAAATTTTTTTTAATCCAGAGTTCTTCCTAAATGAACTGAAAGCATGTGACTGGTCACCTATGTATCATCTTCAACTTGATGAAGCAGTGACCTACTTTAACACTAAATTCCTTCAAATCCTAGATTGCCATGCCCCATATCGCTCTTCCTGAATAAGGACCAAAATTGCCCCCTGGCTCACAAAACAAACTAGGCAAAAGATCCTCCTCAGAAATAAAATTTGGGCCAAATGGAGAGCCTCCAAATGTCCATCAGATCAACTTTACTTTAAACAGTTAAGAAATGCCACCAAGAAAGACATTCTCAGAGGCAAAAAAGACTATTACCTTCAACTCCAACAAACCCAGCAACAAAAACCACAAAAATTCTGGTCAGGCATAAACAAACTTCTTCAGCCAGGGCACTCTAAAACACCTGCCCCTTCAGGATTCAACCATAATAAATCTAACCAGATTTCTGATGCCTTTAATAACTATTTTACTGAAGCCATTCGAAACTTAGCCAATACTTTATCACCTATTACCACTAGCCCATTAAATACCACTAAGACTCCATCTCCAACCTTTCAAATACAACCTGTACCTACACCCCTCATTTGCAACCTCCTTCAAAAACTAAAACCATGCACCCCTTCTGCTGACTGTCTTCCAGCTGAATACCTAGAAATTTCAGCGAAAGCCATTGCCTATCCCATCTCCATCCTTATAAATAGAAAAATTTCAGAAAGCAAAATCCCTTCCATATGGAAAGTATCCCACCTCTACATAAAGGTGGGTCATCTACTGAGCTCTCCAACTTTCGGCCTATCGCCTTACTCTCTCTCCAATAGCTAAGATAATGGAAAAATGCATACACAGACAACTACTTGACCACCTTCTCCAAAGTAATCTACTTGCCAACTGCCAGCATGGCTTTAGGCCATTCCATAGCACAGCAACTGCCCTGCTATCCTTTTCTGACTCCATAAACAAAAATTGCAACAATAACACTTTTTCCTCTGCACTATTTATTGACCTTTCAAAAGCCTTTGATATGGTGAACCATAATATGCTTATAGACATACTAAAAGCCCAATCACTTGATCCACAAGCATTACAATGGTTTAAATCCTATCTGGAAAACAAACAGCAAGCAGTACTTTGGGATAATAATCTTTCTACTTCCCTCCCCGTGAACATTGGAGTACCCCAAGTCACTATTTTAGGACCTCTACTCTTTTCATTGTTTATTAATGATCTTCATACCGAAATTCCTCAAGCCACCTGCATGCAATATGCAGATGATTCTACTTTAATTTTTTTCAGCCAAGTCCATAACCTATCTCCAGTCCCTTACCCAAACAGTATTTAACAGTGTTGATAATTGGTTCATGCAACACTGCCTCCTCCTGAACCCCAAAAAAAAAAATTATTTCTCTTTGCTCCTACTCATAAGTCACCTCAACTGCACTTCACAATAACCTCTAACAATGCAACTAACATATCCCCAGACACTACAGCCCGTCTACTGGGAGTAACAATTGATAACAACCTTAGCTATGATGACCATATTAATTCTACAATAAAGTGTGTCAACAAAAAACTAGGCACCCTTTACAGAATCAAACCCTTCCTTACCCCTTCAGCCAGAATGACTATTGCCCAGACCCACCTTATCTCTACACTGTTCTATGCTTCTGCAATATATACCAATCTATCTAAAAACAACCACACCAAACTTTCCACCAGTTACAATAACATAGCCAGATTTGCCACTGGCACCCCCTTTAGAACTCACCACTGTCCGGGGGCGGCTCGTGCTATAGGACTGTAGGACTGCAGCCCTCCCACCTAGAAAACAAAAAAAAAACAAACAAACCGTGAAACATAAAATTAAGAAAAAAAATGTATTTTTCACAAGTCCCGGAACTCCATGTATGGGTGGACGCATGCAGACTTCCCTGCAGATGCCCAGGAATCTGTGCAAACTCAGACTGCCTGAGTCAGCAGTCCAGATACAGGGAAGGCATTTCTGCCCCGCAGATGCCCAGGAATCTGTGCGGTGACGACTACACAGAACAGAGGAGCTCTGGACTGCTTCATCAGCAGACAGGACCAATCAGGACAGAGGTGAGGTGAGTTTTAAGCTCTTGTGGGCTTGGGACTTGGATTTTGAGTGGGCTACTGCTTCATGGAGGGTTTGGGACTGCTGCTTCATGGATTCGGGTCTGGACATGGAGGTAGGTGTGCAGCTTGGATGTGTGTGTGTCTGTGTGTGTCTACTGGTGGCTAGAGCAGACCCATGGTGGCGTGTAGGGAATACCTCAGGCTTGAACCCTGTACCTTGTATGCAGGTGTTAAGGGGCCTGAATTCCCTACCCACCACCATTTGTAAAATATTTGCAGATTTTTGCCTCATATTTGATATGTTCTATTCATCATAATATCTGTGGTTTCTAAATGTTTAAGTGCTTGATATTTGATGGTGCAGTGGTAGCATTGTTGCCTCACAGCTATAGGTTTTCTGGTTTCTCACAGCTATAGGTTTTCTGGTTTGATTCTTGGCTGGGGTGCCTTCTGTGTGGAGTCTGTATCTCCTCCCTGTGTTTGTGCGGATTTGCTCTGGTGTCCTGCCATTTTACAAAGACCTGTCTGCAGTATTTCTCCCTGGGCATCTGCTGAAAATTGTTTTTGTTCTGTCAGACGTAAAATTGACAGGCATTTGAATTTCAGACTTCATATTCTTCAGAAAATACATAGTAACACAACCTTTTATTCTAGCAATTTTCTAAGTTTATAAGATGAATATTTGAAATTTGTCACTATTTTTGGGACTGTATTCCCCCATTATTGGCTTCTACAAGGTTTTTTGTGCTAAGGTTGACAGCTATGGCAAGAACTGAATTCACTGAATATGTTTAAGGGCTGTATTCCCTCATTACTGGGTTTGTCCATGTGTTTTCTGCTAAGAGGTTGACAGCTATAGTGAGAACTGAATCCACTAAATGATAGCCATTTAAGTTTAGGTCTTCCTCTCTTTCACAAAGCAGCTGATATGGCATAGTGGTATGTTGCTCTGACTGTTTTGTACAGGGACCTTGGCAGTAAAATGTATGGTGGTAACACAGCATTTTTCTTTCACAAAGCAGCTGATTTGGTATAGTGGTATGTTGCTCTGACTGTTTTGCACAGGGACCTTGGCAGTAAAATGTATGGTGGTAACACAGCATTTTATTCTAGCAACTTTCCAAGATTATACAAGCAATGTTAAATGTGTCCCTGTTTTTTGGGCTTTTGACCCCCCCCCAATACATTTTGGCTTTTTCCAGATTTCTTGTGCTGCGAAGTTGAGATGCAGTTGAGTATTGAGTGGATTTTACAAGAAGCTGAGAGCTGCAGGGGAAGAGAAGTTTAGTGCTGCGTATGCTGAGTCTGCTTGCATTGCTAATAGCACAACAGGTTGTGTACTTGCTTTTGATGCCGAAGGCTGTGGGTTCTAATCCCCCAAGGGATGGATGCTGCCATACTGCAAATGTCTTCCCTGGCGAAGATACTAACTATGAGCCTGTTATCAGTTTGCCATCCATTTCCTATTGCAATATTACTAGCTTATCATTTTTTAATGTATTATAGGCAATTTATTCCTCAGGGGCAACAGACACATTATTTTTTGATGAAATCATGAAATATAAAGGTGTTTGCTAGCAGCAACCTCTTCATTAGTTACACATTTCTTTAATGTGGAATTATTTAGATGACTTTTACTACTTCAGAGATTGTGCATATTTACTGATAATGGTGGACTGTAGAATTGTGCATATTTACTGATAATGGTGGACTGTAGAAGTTTGAGTCATTATGGGTGCATGTATTTTGTTTCATTGCTTACTGGAAAAATGTCCTGAATTGGGCAGTTTTGTCATTGTTGGTGCATGTGTTTTGTTTCATTGTTTAATAAATTTAAAATGCCCTCTAACAACTGTACTATATTGTACAAGGAGTATAATTTAGTACAATCAGGAAGGTGTATCAAAGAGCACATGTATGTTTCATATGCAAGGGGCCTATGATTTGAAAACAGCCTAGAATTAATCTTTATCTGCACTGGCAAAATGTATATTCTTTGAATGTGGGTTTCAATGAATGTGAGTTTCAAGGGCAGAGAAGTTTTAATGCTAAGTATGTTTTCATTGTGAGACTGCATTGCTTTGTTTAGCAGGTCTTAGTGTTTTGCGCTGTAAAATGCAAAATAAAACTTTCAAATGAAGTCCAAATCATCATAGAAGTAAAGCAGTATGCACATTAGTGTTTATGGTAAATGGAGTGAAACAGCCAAGTAATGGATCACTGGAATGGCTGCAGGGGGAGGCTCCATTCAACCATGATTTTGTGAGGGGAAAGGGCGGCAAACTCAGACAGCCCCAGCTGAACAATACCTCCCAACTGTCCAGATTTTCAAAGAATGAATAGATTTTTGCTTCTTATTTTTGGTTTGTTCCACATACAATTTGTGGTTTTCTGGCAAATCATTTAGGAATTAAGTCACTAAATAATGACAAACTGAGTTTCAGACTTCATAACCTTCAGAAAAATGCATGCTAAAGTAAGACCTGTTATTCTATCAACTGTCTCAGTTTATACAAGAGCAATTTTTAGTACTGTTTATATGTTCCCCCAATATATTTGGCCTTGTTAGTTTTATTGCATTAACAGGTTGAGAGGTACATGCAAATACTTTGCTTTATAGAATTAGGCATAGCCAAACCTCTCAACTGTCCCCGATTTTGGCTCAAAATGTTGCTCTTCCCTCTAATAATCCCTCCGCAAAATAGCAATTTTGGAAGAAAACATGGAGGGTTTACAATTAAGAAATAACTGTAATAATCAGAGTTATAGATTACTTTTATTTCAGAAATGAATGTAGATTATTTTGTCACCTGTTCAAGTTAGCAGTACTAATATTAAACTGTCCCTTCTTTGACAGGTTCCCAGCTGTATTGTGTGGCTATTTTATATTTTTACATCACATTTTTGGTCCATTTTTCATAAAATTGTGGGGGTTTTTTGGCAAATTAGTGACAAATCATTAAAGACTGAAGTTAGAAAATAATGACAGACATTTGAGTTTCAGATTTCATACCCTTCAGAAAATTCATACTAATTCAAGACCTATTCTATTATCTTTCTAAGTTTATAAGAGCAATATTTAAACATTGTCCTTATTTTTGGGCCTTTGTCCCACTTCTATGTATGGCTTTGTCCAGATTTCTTGCTCTGAGGTTGAGAGGTATGACAAATCTATCAGGGCCATCACAGTCAGCCAGAGACATTTCAAATTGAGTGAGGGTGACAGGACCACTCCCTCGGGCAGCAGCCTGAGGAAAGCGAGTATGTTAATTCCTAATGGTGACTCTACAGTGGATGTGTTTATCAAAACTTGTGGAGATCAGTTGCGCAATTTAGAAAATTATAATTCTAACAAATGTTTCTATAACCTTACCCAAGAAGAGAGGTTATCATTGAAAGTATTGCAGGACAATTCTAGTTTGATTCTACAGCCTGCAGACAAGGGTGGGGCAATAGTTCTGATGGATCTTACTTATTATAATGATAAAATTGAATCTATGCTTAGTATTAATTCTACCTATGTCAAGATTGATATAAATGAAATTAATTGTATAATTTTACGTCAGAAATGTTTTGAATGAACTTAAAGAGTTAAGTATTATTACTGATGAAATTTTTAACTTTGTTAGCGTTGATCATCCTGTTGTGCCTGTCCTCAAAGCGTTGCCTAAGATACACAAAGATTTGCATGACCCACCCTTCAGACCTATTGTGTCAGGGAGAGGGTGGGTCACAGAGAATTGCTCTATGTGGATAGAGTTAAAATTAAAACCAGCTGTTAATGCTACATCTAGAATATATTCTAATGTTTTGTATTTACTGGTTAATCTAGATGTAAAGGACTTATTTACTGTTATATCCAATGGGTATGGTCTTGAGGCCATCAGTAAGCTCTTACACAATCAAGATTCCATTAGTAAGCAAGAAGTAATACAAATTAAGTGTCTTTTAGAATTAGTAGTAAAACACAATGCTTTTTAATTTAATGGGCATTACTTTTGGCAGAAGTGGGGGGTAGCCGTGGGCACCCCCTGCACCAATTCCTATGCCAATTTAGTTCTTGCCCTTTGGGAAAATGACACTATTTTAAGACTAATAATCAGTGGCTACAGCATGTTGCTTTTTACACACATTTTGTTGATGATGTTTTTATGTTCTGGACAGGAACCATTGAGTCCTTGATGCAATTTGTCACATACCTTGAATAGTCCCCTGATTTTTTTAAGGTTCTCAGTGAACCATTCATACACAGAGATGGAATTTTTGGATATTCAGTTGGTACAGAGATGATGGTAGCTTCCATTCTAAGGTATTTAGGAAACCTTGTTGGAAGAATGACCTCCTGGCAAAAGACAGTATGCATCCAGGGTTTGTGCTTCGTAATATTGTTAAGGGACAAACTTTATGCCTGTCTAGGTTATGCAGTGATAGTGATACACTACATGATGAATTTAATATGTTCAACACTAGCTTAATGGCCATGGGCTATAAACAGACAGAGGTTGATCACATCATGCAAGATGTAGCAGGCTCTAGAGAAACAGAGGCAGCACCCTGGTTTTCTTCCAAGGGTGCATTGAATAGGTCTAGTATTAGATGAAACAGGAGACAACCAGTGAACAGGAACAAGAGTAAGGTCCCTTTATATGTCACCTATAGCACTGACATTAGATGGGTACAAGACGTGATTAGGACCAACTGGAAAATCTTGCAAACTGATGATTCCCTGAAAGACTTGGTGGGAGAGTGTCCAGATTTTGTTTTTAAGAGAAATAAGAATTTAAAACAGATCCTTTGTGATAAGCAGCTAAAGGTGAATAATACTTTCAATAAATTGGAACCTTTCCATGCCAACATTGTAAGGCGTGTACACATATTAGTAGGAAATCCAACTTTGTTCATCCTTTAACAGGGAAGGAATATACTTTTAGAGCCATGGCTACATTCCTTTCTATGAATATTGTCTATCTAGCGACCTGCATTTGCTGCCCCTCGTTTTATGTGGGGAAGACGAATTGCAGGTTCAAGGACAAGATTTTGAGGCATCTATCAGCTGTTAGACTTAAGGACAAGTGGAATGGACTCTCTATACATTTAGAGAAATATCCAGGCCATTGTTTCCTGTTTAGGGTTTTACAACAAATCAATGGAGATAGTAGGAAGGGCAATATATCTAGTTACACAAAATATTGTGAAACAAGGTGGATCACTGAATTAGGGGCAAATAGGCATCCAGGACTCAATGGTGTGGTGCCTTTAAGACCTATTCTGAATAGGCGTAGACCTTACATTCAGAAAGATTAATTCTTAATTAATTTGTTTTATTGGTTTTAGAATTGATTGGTGCATATACATATAAATATCAAGTGAATTGTTCTGTGTTGTATGTCTGAAGAAGGGTCTTGTACCTGAAAGTGCTAACATCCTTGTCTGGTAAATTAAACTATATTTGTTTTAAGCCTGTTGGTCTGTGGATCTTTTTTTTTCTGTCATTAGTTCCATACACAACTGAAGTTATCTTTATGCAAGAAAATTGGGCACCACTCTTGCAAAAAAAGAAAAAAAAAAAAATTGCCTCAACTTTCCCACCTCCTTCCTGCACATTCCTTATGTTCTACCCTCTGCTTGCTTCCCCATTTTCATATCTTTCCTATACTTTCATTTGCACCTTTTAATCTCATCAAAAAATAAACATATCTCAAGCTTGCTCATGTAAGGCTTCCAAATGTATATTTCTGAGGACTTAGCATGGTCAACAAATACTAACCACGTTGTGAAGAAAACACATCAATGCCTGCATTTCTTGTGGAAGCTAGGGAAAGCTAGTCTCCCTTACCCTATCCTTTAAACCTTTTATGGGGTACCATTGAAAGCACCTTTGACTAGTTATTTCACAGTCTGGTTTGGGAACTGCAATGCCTTAGAATGAAAGGCCCTACAGAAGGTGGAGAAGGTAGTGGAGAAGATCATTGGATCCCCACTTCCATCTCTGGAAGCCCTATATAAAGCATGATGTATTGGCAGAGCCAGAAAAATAATGAGAGACCACACACACCCTGCACATGGACTGTTCTCCTGTTTATCTTCAGGAGGACGATACAACAATATGCATTGTAAGCCCTCCAGGGTCAGCAGGACCTTCTTCCCACATGCTAACAGACTGTTGAACTTGACAACATATCAATAGCTGGTAACTGGAACACTACAGCTATCTTCTTGTGCAATACCTACATCAAGCTGCTTTAAAAGTGCAGTCAGTAGTAATTGAACATTTCATACAATATACTTGTGCTATTCAGTATATTCTGTATACTCTGTGCAATAACTGCTTTTCCACATGTGCAATATTTGATGAAGGCTGCTACCAGTGTTACAGAGGTATCTCAGATCTTGTCAGTCTTGTTTAGTATATGTATATGTTACTGCACTGGTATATGTCCTTGTTACTCTCTGTAGTTGTATGTGATATATGCACTTGGTACCAGTGTTATAGGGGTATCTCAGATGTTGTCAGTCTGGTTTAGTATATGTATATGTTACTGTAATGTTATATGTCCTTGTTATTCTCTGTAGTTGTATGTGATATATGCACTTGGTACCAGTGTTATAGGGGTATCTCAGACCTTGTCAGTCTTGTTTAGTGTATGTATATGTTACTGTACTGTTATATGTCCTTGTTATTCTCTGTAGCTGTATGTGATATGTGCACTTGGTACCAGTGTTATAGGGGTATCTCAGGTCTTGTCAGTCTTGTTTAGTATATGTATATGTTACTGTAATGTTATATGTCCTTGTTATTCTCTGTAGCTGTATGTGATATATGCACTTGGTACCAGTGTTATAGGGGTATCTCAGATCTTGTCAGTCTTGTTTAGTGTATGTATATGTTACTGGACTGTTATATGTCCTTGTTATTCTCTGTAGCTGTATGTGATATATGCACTTGGTACCAGTGTTATAGGGGTATCTCAGATCTTGTCATTCTTGTTTAGTATGTGTATATGTTACTGTAATGTTATATGTCCTTGTTATTCTCTGTAGCTGTATGTGATATATGCACTTGGTACCAGTGTTACAGAGGTATCTCAGATCTTGTCAGTCTTGTTTAGTGTATATATATATATGTTACTGTACTGTATATGTCCTTGTTATTCTCTGTAGCTGTATGTGATATATGCCCTTGGCACCAGTGTTATAGCGGTATCTCAGATCTTGTCAGTCTTGTTTAGTATATGTATATGTTACCGTACTGTTATATGTCCTTGTTATTTAGTATATGTATATGTTACTGCACTGTTATATGTCCTTGTTATTCTCTGTAGCTGTATGTGATATATGCACTTGGTACCAGTGTTACAGAGGTATCTCAGATCTTGTCAGTCTTGTTTAGTATATGTATATGTTACTGTACTGTTATACGTCCTTGTTACTCTCTGTAGTTGTATGTGATATATACACTTGGTACCAGTGTTATAGAGGTATCTCAGATGTTGTCAGTCTTGTTTAATATATGTATATGTTACTGTAATGTTATATGTCCTTGTTATTCTCTGTAGTTGTATGTGATATATGCACTTGGTACCAGTGTTATAGAGGTATCTCAGATGTTTTCAGTCTTGTTTAGTATATGTATATGTTACTGTACTGGTATATGTCCTTGGTATTCTCTGTAGTTGTATGTGATATATGCACTTGGTACCAGTGTTATAGGGGTATCTCAGATCTTGTCAGTCTTGTTTAGTATGTGTATATGTTACTGTACTATATATGTCCTTGTTATTCTCTGTAGCTGTATGTGATATATGCACTTGGTACCAGTGTTACAGAGGTATCTCAGATCTTGTCAGTCTTGTTTAGTATATGTATATGTTACCGTACTGGTATATGTCCTTGTTATTCTCTGTAGGTGTATGTGATATATGCACTTGGTACCAGTGTTATAGGGGTATGTCAGACCTTGTCAGTCTTGTTTAGTATATGTATATGTTACTGTACTGTTATATGTCCTTGTTATTCTCTGTAGCTGTATGTGATATATGCACTTGGTACCAGTGTTATAGGGGTATCTCAGATCTTGTCAGTCTTGTTTAGTATGTGTATATGTTACTGTACTGGTATACATCCTTGTTACTCTCTGTAGTTGTATGTAATATATGCACTTGGTACCAGTGTTACAGAGGTATCTCAGATCTTGTCAGTCATGTTTAGTATATGTATATGTTACTGTACTGTTATACGTCCTTGTTACTCTCTGTAGTTGTATGTGATATATGCATTTGGTACCAGTGTTACAGAGGTACCTCAGATCTTGTCAGTCTTGTTTAGTATATATGTATGTTACTGTACTGTTATATGTCCTTGTTATTCTCTGTAGTTGTATGTGATATATGCACTTGGTACCAGTGTTATAGGGGTATCTCAGACCTTGTCAGTCTTGTTTAGTATATGTATATGTTACTGTACTGGTATACGTCCTTGTTACTCTCTGTAGTTGTATGTGATATATGAACTTGGTACCAGTGTTACAGAGGTATCTCAGATCTTGTCAGTCTTGTTTAGTATATGTGTATGTTACTGTACTGGTATACGTCCTTGTTATTCTCTGTAGTTGTATGTGATACATGCACATGGTACCAGTGTTACAGAGGTATCTCAGATGTTGTCAGTATTGTTTAGTATATGTATATGTTACTGTACTGTTATATGTCCTTGTTATTCTCTGTAGTTGTATGTGATATATGCATTTGGTACCAGTGTTACAGAGGTATCTCAGATCTTGTCAGTCTTGTTTAGTATATGTGTATGTTACTGTACTGTTATATGTCCTTGTTATTCTCTGTAGTTGTATGTGATATATGCACTTGGTACCAGTGTTATAGCGGTATCTCAGATGTTGTCAGTCTTGTTTAGTATATGTATATGTTACTGTAATGTTATATGTCCTTGTTATTCTCTGTAGTTGTATGTGATATATGCACTTGGTACCAGTGTTATAGAGGTATCTCAGATCTTGTCAGTCTTGTTTAGTATATGTATATGTTACTGTAATGTTATATGTCCTTGTTATTCTCTGTAGCTGTATGTGATATATGCACTTGGTACCAGTGTTATAGAAGTATCTCAGATCTTGTCAGTCTTGTTTAGTGTATGTATTTGTTACTGTACTGGTATACATCCTTGTTACTCTCTGTAGTTGTATGTGATATATGCACTTGCTACCAGTGTTATAGGGGTATCTCAGGCCTTGTCAGTCTTGTTTAGTATATGTATATGTTACTGTACTGTTATACGTCCTTGTTACTCTCTGTAGTTGTATGTGATATATGCCCTTGGTACAAGTGTTATAAGGGTATCTCAGATCCTGTCAGTCTTGTTTAGTATATGTGTATGTTACTGTACTGTTATATGTCCTTGTTATTCTCTGTAGTTGTATGTGATATATGCACTTGGTACCAGTGTTACAGAGGTATCTCAGATGTTGTCAGTCTTGTTTAGTATATGTATATGTTACTGTAATGTTATATGTCCTTGTTATTCTCTGTAGCTGTATGTGATATATGCACTTGGTACCAGTGTTATAGGGGTATCTCAGATCTTGTCAGGCTTGTTTAGTATATGTATATGTTACTGTAATGTTATATGTCCTTGTTATTCTCTGTAGCTGTATGTGATATATGCACTTGGTACCAGTGTTACAGAGGTATCTCAGATCTTGTCAGTCTTGTTTAGTATATGTATATGTTATTGTACTGGTATACATCCTTGTTACTCTCTGTAGTTGTATGTGATATATGAACTTGGTACCAGTGTTACAGAGGTATCTCAGATCTTGTCAGTCTTGTTTAGTATATGTATATGTTACTGTACTGGTATACGTCCTTGTTACTCTCTGTAGTTGTATGTGATATATGCACTTGGTACCAGTGTTACAGAGGTACCTCAGATCTTGTCAGTCTTGTTTAATATATGCATATGTTACTGTACTGTTATATGTCCTTGTTATTCTCTGTAGTTGTATGTGATATATGCACTTGGTACCAGTGTTACAGAGGTATCTCAGATGTTGTCAGTCTTGTTTAGTATATGTATATGTTACTGTACTGTTATATGTCCTTGTTATTCTCTGTAGTTGTATGTGATATATGCACTTGGTACCAGTGTTATAGAGGTATCTCAGATCTTGTCAGTCTTGTTTAGTATATGTATATGTTACTGTACTGGTATATGTCCTTGTTATTCTCTGTAGTTGTATGTGATATATGCACTTGGTACCAGTGTTATAGGGGTATCTCAGATGTTGTCAGTCTTGTTTAATATATGTATATGTTACTGTACTGTTATATGTCCTTGTTATTCTCTGTAGTTGTATGTGATATATGCATTTGGTACCAGTGCTACATAGGTACCTCCGATGTTGTCAGTCTTGTTTAGTATATGTGTATGTTACTGTACTGTTATATGTCCTTGTTATTCTCTGTAGTTGTATGTGATATATGCACTTGGTACCAGTGTTACAGAGGTATCTCAGATGTTGTCAGTCTTGTTTAGTATATGTATATGTTACTGTGCTGTTATATGTCCTTGGTATACTCTGTAGTTGTATGTGATATATGCACTTGGTACCAGTGTTACAGAGGTATCTCAGATGTTGTCAGTCTTGTTTATTATATGTATATGTTACTGTACTGGTATACGTCCTTGTTACTCTCTGTAGTTGTATGTGATATATGCACTTGGTACCAGTGTTACAGAGGTATCTCAGATCTTGTCAGTCTTGTTTAGTATATGTATATGTTACTGTACTGTTATATGTCCTTGTTATTCTCTGTAGGTGTATGTGATATATGCACTTGGTACCAGTGTTATAGAGGTATCTCAGATCTTGTCAGTCTTGTTTAGTATATGTATATGTTACTGTACTGGTATATGTCCTTGTTATTCTCTGTAGTTGTATGTGATATATGCACTTGGTACCAGTGTTATAGAGGTATCTCAGATCTTGTCAGTCTTGTTTAGTATATGTATATGTTACTGTACTGTTATATGTCCTTGTTATTCTCTGTAGTTGTATGTGATATATGCACTTGGTACCAGTGTTATAGAGGTATCTCAGATCTTGTCAGTCTTGTTTAGTATATGTATATGTTACTGTACTGTTATATGTCCTTGTTATTCTCTGTAGTTGTATGTGATATATGCACTTGGTACCAGTGTTACAGAGGTATCTCAGATCTTGTCAGTCTTGTTTAGTATATGTATATGTTACTGTACTGTTATATGTCCTTGTTATTCTCTGTAGTTGTATGTGATATATGCACTTGGTACCAGTGTTACAGAGGTATCTCAGATGTTGTCAGTCTTGTTTAGTATATGTATATGTTACTGTACTGTTATATGTCCTTGTTATTCTCTGTAGTTGTATGTGATATATGCACTTGGTACCAGTGTTACAGAGGTATCTCAGATGTTGTCAGTCTTGTTTAGTATATGTATATGTTACTGTACTGTTATATGTCCTTGTTATTCTCTGTAGTTGTATGTGATATATGCACTTGGTACCAGTGTTACAGAGGTATCTCAGATGTTGTCAGTCTTGTTTAGTATATGTATATGTTACTGTACTGTTATATGTCCTTGTTATTCTCTGTAGTTGTATGTGATATATGCACTTGGTACCAGTGTTACAGAGGTATCTCAGATGTTGTCAGTCTTGTTTAGTATATGTATATGTTACTGTACTGTTATATGTCCTTGTTATTCTCTGTAGTTGTATGTGATATATGCACTTGGTACCAGTGTTACAGAGGTATCTCAGATGTTGTCAGTCTTGTTTAGTATATGTATATGTTACTGTACTGTTATATGTCCTTGTTATTCTCTGTAGTTGTATGTGATATATGCACTTGGTACCAGTGTTACAGAGGTATCTCAGATGTTGTCAGTCTTGTTTAGTATATGTATATGTTACTGTACTGTTATATGTCCTTGTTATTCTCTGTAGTTGTATGTGATATATGCACTTGGTACCAGTGTTATAGACGTATCTCAGATCTTGTCAGTCTTGTTTAGTATATGTATATGTTACTGTACTGTTATATGTCCTTGTTATTCTCTGTAGTTGTATGTGATATATGCACTTGGTACCAGTGTTACAGAGGTATCTCAGATGTTGTCAGTCTTGTTTAGTATATGTATATGTTACTGTACTGGTATATGTCCTTGTTATTCTCTGTAGTTGTATGTGATATATGCACTTGGTACCAGTGTTACAGAGGTATCTCAGATGTTGTCAGTCTTGTTTAGTATATGTATATGTTACTGTAATGTTATATGTCCTTGTTATTCTCTGTAGCTGTATGTGATATATGCACTTGGTACCAGTGTTACAGAGGTATCTCAGATCTTGTCAGTCTTGTTTAGTATATGTATATGTTACTGTACTGTTATATGTCCTTGTTATTCTCTGTAGTTGTATGTGATACATGCACTTGGTACCAGTGTTATAGAGGTATCTCAGATCTTGTCAGTCTTGTTTAGTATATGTATATGTTACTGTAATGTTATATGTCCTTGTTATTCTCTGTAGCTGTATGTGATATATGCACTTGGTACCAGTGTTATAGAAGTATCTCAGATCTTGTCAGTCTTGTTTAGTGTATGTATTTGTTACTGTACTGGTATACATCCTTGTTACTCTCTGTAGTTGTATGTGATATATGCACTTGCTACCAGTGTTATAGGGGTATCTCAGGCCTTGTCAGTCTTGTTTAGTATATGTGTATGTTACTGTACTGTTATATGTCCTTGTTATTCTCTGTAGTTGTATGTGATATATGCCCTTGGTACAAGTGTTATAAGGGTATCTCAGATCCTGTCAGTCTTGTTTAGTATATGTGTATGTTACTGTACTGTTATATGTCCTTGTTATTCTCTGTAGTTGTATGTGATATATGCACTTGGTACCAGTGTTACAGAGGTATCTCAGATCTTGTCAGTCTTGTTTAGTATATGTATATGTTACTGTACTGGTATACGTCCTTGTTACTCTCTGTAGTTGTATGTGATATATGCACTTGGAACCAGTGTTATAGGGGTATCTCAGACCTTGTCAGTCTTGTTTAGTATATGTATATGTTACTGTACTGTTATATGTCCTTGGTATACTCTGTAGTTGTATGTGATATATGCACTTGGAACCAGTGTTATAGGGGTATCTCAGACCTTGTCAGTCTTGTTTAGTATATGTATATGTTACTGTACTGTTGTATGTCCTTGTTATTCTCTGTAGCTGTATGTGATATATGCACTTGGTACCAGTGTTATAGAGGTATCTCAGACCTTGTCGGTCTTGTTTAGTATATGTATATGTTACTGTACTGTTATATGTCCTTGGTATACTCTGTAGTTGTATGTGATATATGCACTTGGTACCAGTGTTACAGAGGTATCTCAGATCTTGTCAGTCTTGTTTAGTATATGTCTATTTTACTGTACTGTTATATGTCCTTGGTATTCTCTGTAGTTGTATGTGATATATGCACTTGGTACCAGTGTTACAGAGGTATCTCAGATGTTGTCAGTCTTGTTTAGTATATGTATATGTTACTGTAATGTTATATGTCCTTGTTATTCTCTGTAGCTGTATGTGATATATGCACTTGGTACCAGTGTTACAGAGGTATCTCAGATCTTGTCAGTCTTGTTTAGTATATGTATATGTTACTGTACTGTTATATGTCCTTGGTATTCTCTGTAGTTGTATGTGATATATGCACTTGGTACCAGTGTTACAGAGGTATCTCAGATGTTGTCAGTCTTGTTTAGTATATGTATATCTTACTGTACTGTTATATGTCCTTGGTATTCTCTGTAGTTGTATGTGATATATGCACTTGGTACCAGTGTTACAGAGGTATCTCAGATCTTGTCAGTCTTGTTTAGTATATGTATATGTTACTGTACTGTTATATGTCCTTGGTATTCTCTGTAGTTGTATGTGATATATGCACTTGGTGCCAGTGTTACAGAGGTATCTCAGATCTTGTCAGTCTTGTTTAGTATATGTATATGTTACTGTACTGTTATATGTCCTTGTTATTCTCTGTAGTTGTATGTGATATATGCACTTGGTACCAGTGTTACAGAGGTACCTCAGATGTTGTCAGTCTTGTTTAGTATATATATATGTTACTGTACTGTTATATGTCCTTGGTATACTCTGTAGTTGTATGTGATATATGCACTTGGTACTAGTGTCATAGGGGTATCTCAGACCTTGTCAGTCTTGTTTAGTATATGTGTATGTTACTGTACTGTTATATGTCCTTGTTATTCTCTGTAGTTGTATGTGATATATGCACTTGGTACCAGTGTTATAGAGGTATCTCAGATCTTGTCAGTCTTGTTTAGTATATATATATGTTACTGTACTGTTATATGTCCTTGGTATACTCTGTAGTTGTATGTGATATATGCACTTGGTACTAGTGTCATAGGGGTATCTCAGACCTTGTCAGTCTTGTTTAGTATATGTGTATGTTACTGCACTGTTATATGTCCTTGTTACTCTCTGTAGTTGTATGTGATATATGCACTTGGTACTAGTGTCATAGGGGTATCTCAGACCTTGTCAGTCTTGTTTAGTATATGTGTATGTTACTGTACTGTTATATGTCCTTGTTATTCTCTGTAGTTGTATGTGATATATGCACTTGGTACCAGTGTTACAGAGGTACCTCAGATGTTGTCAGTCTTGTTTAGTATATATATATGTTACTGTACTGTTATATGTCCTTGGTATACTCTGTAGTTGTATGTGATATATGCACTTGGTACTAGTGTCATAGGGGTATCTCAGACCTTGTCAGTCTTGTTTAGTATATGTGTATGTTACTGCACTGTTATATGTCCTTGTTACTCTCTGTAGTTGTATGTGATATATGCACTTGGTACTAGTGTCATAGGGGTATCTCAGACCTTGTCAGTCTTGTTTAGTATATGTGTATGTTACTGTACTGTTATATGTCCTTGTTATTCTCTGTAGTTGTATGTGATATATGCACTTGGTACCAGTGTTATAGAGGTATCTCAGATCTTGTCAGTCTTGTTTAGTATATGTATATGTTACTGTACTGTTATATGTCCTTGTTATTTTCTGTAGTTGTATGTGATATATGCACTTGGTACCAGTGTTATAGATGTATCTCAGACCTTGTCGGTCTTGTTTAGTATATGTGTATGTTACTGTACTGTTATACATCCTTGTTATTCTCCATAGCTGTATGTGATATATGCACTTGGTACCAGTGTTATAGGGGTATCTCAGATGTTGTCAGTCTTGTTTATTATATGTATATGTTACTGTACTGGTATACGTCCTTGTTACTCTCTGTAGTTGTATGTGATATATGCACTTGGTACCAGTGTTACAGAGGTATCTCAGATGTTGTCAGTCTTGTTTAGTATATGTATATGTTACTGTAATGTTATATGTCCTTGTTATTCTCTGTAGCTGTATGTGATATATGCACTTGGTACCAGTGTTACAGAGGTATCTCAGATCTTGTCAGTCTTGTTTAGTATATGTATATGTTATTGTACTGGTATACGTCCTTGTTACTCTCTGTAGTTGTATGTGATATATGAACTTGGTACCAGTGTTACAGAGGTATCTCAGATCTTGTCAGTCTTGTTTAGTATATGTATATGTTACTGTACTGGTATACGTCCTTGTTACTCTCTGTAGTTGTATGTGATACATGCACTTGGTACCATTGTTATAGAGGTATCTCAGATCTTGTCAGTCTTGTTTAGTATATGTATATGTTATTGTAATGTTATATGTCCTTGTTATTCTTTGTAGTTGTATGTGATATATTCACTTGGTACCAGTGTTATAGAGGTATCTCAGATCTTGTCAGTCTTGTTTAGTATATGTATATGTTACTGTACTGGTATACGTCCCTGTTACTCTCTGTAGCTGTATGTGATATATGCACTTGGTACCAGTGTTACAGAGGTACCTCAGATGTTGTCATTCTTATTTTTTATATGTATATGTTACTGTACTGTTATATATCCTTGTTATTCTCTGTAGTTGTATGTGATATATGCACTTGGAAATGAAGCAATGTAATTTCATTTAACTCGCACTGTGTGTGGGTCTGAATGGCAATAAACTTTACTTTGACTTTACTTGTCTGCTCCTACAGTGCATAGCACATGGCAAATAGTACTCTCGAAATTCATGTACAACTGATGAACATTGCTACTGCTCATTGCATAGCAAAGCACTAGGCTATATATTTCACACCTCCAGCTATTATGTACAGCCATTATTATACACTACTTATGTTGTTGTTGAATGATGCCTGGGGTTACATTGTGGATGAACACCTAGAGAAATGTGAAGTAAAATGGCAAATTAAATTAGATGGGATGAACCATCCTAAGTTAAGTGATTCTAGCACAATTTATCCCCTTTTAAAATTAAAATATTTTGATGCACGATTAGTTTTAATTGTTTTAAGTGATGCAAGAATTTTAGTGGGTACATTTGATCACACGACTGTTTTAATATATTATTTAATCAAAGTTTTTGCTATGGAGAATAGTTCTGATGAGTTCCGCTAAAGAGAAGGAACAAAAGCACTTAACTGTTTTTGAGAAATTGTGATTAAAGAGTTTGTGATTAGTGCAGGGTGTCTAGCTTTCTTTGTTCCACTGCAGTCTACAGTGTTACTACTTATATTGTTCTTCTCTAGTAGTGGCCACACAAATAAGTGGAGCGTCATTATGCAAGAGTTGGTACAGATGAAATCCGGTATGACCATGAAATTAAAGGACTTGTTTTTGCAAAATATTACAATGGTGACTAAAAATATGGATACTCACTTTAGATTCCAAAGCTCGTGTACTGAGGAATCATTGCTGCATCTTTTCTATTTCCATTCTGCAAGTGTGACACACAATTACTGCATTTTTTCCCTGAAAGCTTCCCTCTAGCTGCTGCTATATCTCAGCATGTCAGTGAAGTGCTTTTGACAGTACATGTGATGATGGTTGAGGGTTTCATTTCCTTAGGAGCTGTATGCTTTGTCTTCTTTAATCTTTCATTTTGCAAGGGTGTGAAGCAGTTACTTTGTGTTTCTCTGAAGGCTTCTCTCAAGCTGCTGTTGTAGCTCAGAATGTATCTGAAGTGCCTTTAGCAGTACAAGTAATGAAGGTAGTGAGTTCATCTCCAATAGGGACTGCATAGAGGCATGTCATTGTTACAAAGGGATGGTGGTTTCATGACCTTCTCTTTACACTACAGGTACAGAGGCCCAAATCTGATGATGTTGTACCTGCTTTGTACCCCTGCATTACCTTAATAATACCTGTTATCCCTAACCCTAAATCTTACCCTAACATGCATCTTAACATAAAAAAGCCCTTCCTACAATACTGCCACTACACAAAACGGCATGGACACTCATCACACATGGGCATGCAAGTGAGCATACACACACACACACACACACACACACACACACACACACACACACACACACACACACACACACACAATAATTCTAAACCTAACTCTAAACACTCACAAGTTCACACTGACTTACTCAATCTCCTTACCTTGCCCTTACTCTAACCCTAACCCACACATTTGCAAACACAAACACACACACACACACACACACACACACACACACACACACACACTAGTATTCATCTTACTTACCTGTTTGTTGCAACAGACATGTGACAAAACATTCATTTGATAGACTAAATGTTTGACAAAACAATCCTGCACTTCTGGCTGTCAACAAACACATGGCTCTCCTATATACAGATATATATATCTAATCTGTATTTTTCTTCATCTATATATATATATATATATATATATATATATATATACATATATATATATATATATATATATGTATATAGAGCTAGATATAAATATATATCTAAATTTCTTTCTATATCTGTCTATATACCTACATACACACACACACACACACACACACACACACACACACACACACACACACACACACATATATATATATATATATATATATATATATATATATATATGTATATGTAGAAAGAGAGAGACAGGTATAAATAGAGATTTAGATCTAAATATAGATATCTGTGTGTATATATATATATATATATATATATATATATATATATATATGTATAGCTATATACATATTTGTATATACTTTTATATATATATATATATATATATATATATATATATATATATATATGTGTGTGTGTGTGTGTGTGTGTGTGTATACATACATTAAATAAGAAATAGATCATTTAACAACAACTATGACCTTTTAAGGCTGCCACTTAACTTCTTTTTCTTGCCGACATTCTGCATGTGACATTGTGCAGAACATCTCCGAGGTGCATACATGACAGATGAGCACTGTTGCTGCTTGTACTTTCCTGCAGCATCACCGTTTTCTTACATGTTCTTCCCATCTTCCATGATTGGGCTGTGAGTAGCATATTTAATGGGATGTTCATTGCACACACTTCTCTAGCTTCATTCATTATTAATGACCACTGGGGCTCATCATGGCCACATAAAAAAGAGGGGCTAGCCAAAATCACTGCCATACTGTTTCTGAATTCCAGGGGCACTCTTTGCAGAACCATGATCAAATACTAGTACTAGATGTATTTTTATAAACTAGAAAACATACTATGTGTGGAGCAAGGTATATTTTTATTAATCAACAACAAACTTAAAACATGATAGCTTTCTGCTCTTGGACAAAACACCGGTCCTTCAGTAGTTAAGAATCAATTGCAGAGTTAAGCTTTTAAATTCATTTTAATAGTAATATGAATCTTTTGCATAAGACCATAAATTAAACTTACTTTAAAATACGTAAATATACTAAAACATTGTTATATTTAGCAGATCAGGTATTATAATTTTTTAAAGCCCCATTTTTAAGTGTTAACGAAGCAGTGATGTTGAAGCTGTTACAGGAATTGTATAGCTACAAAGACAAAAGTTTTGAACAACATTAACAGTCACATGACCCATAAGTATGAAACTACAAATTAAATTTCTATTAAAATAAATAAATATAAGTACTAAAAACATGTCTGCATTCATTGAGTTAATTACTGCTGCTTTTAAAGTCCCATTTCTTTAAATAAGAGTTTAGTGAAACGTTACTGCTCAGCCCCATTTCATTAAAACTATTTAAACACAATTGACATTCTAACTCAGCAAATAAAAAAAAAATTCTTAAAATCATGCTCTTTTTAATACTTTTATCTCAGTGAAGGGCTTGAAATTTAAAGATGATCTCCAGATCTGCTTTCTTATGATGCCCCTACAAAGCATTTGTTTCTGCTTTTCTTCTTATATCTGGCATGCTCCTTTATTCTAATTCTAAAGTATCGAGGCTCGCTCTGTTTTCCCTACACAAAATAGCTACTTTCACAGATAGCTGAAAAAAACAAAGCCATCTATTCCACCAGTATCAAATTCCTCAATAATATAATTTGCCTGTAACTGGATGTTTAAATACATCAGCTGTATTTATATACCCACACAGCAAACAACTATTGTATCTAAATATGCCCCTTCTGTCTTTTACCAATCTATGTTTTATTTCTAATAATTCCCTCAAATTATTATGTTACTTACATAAAAATTCAAGTTTTGCAGGAGTCACTGTTGTAACTTCAGTATCAGGCAACAAACATATCCCAATTATCTGTAATTGCATCTTCTGTGCATGTGCTGTGTGAACTAAACTGCATTATTCAGCATGAAACCTTTTTGTCTTTCCTTTTTTCCTATTTTTTTGTTCTTCCATTTTCTTTTACTGTTCTGCATTTATGACTAATTTGCCTGTACATTGTATATTCACCTTCCTTGTCATTAAGTATACCTTTTCATTTGATATTTTATTTTTGTTTTATTTTATTTGTGTTTGTTTGCCAGGGTAGAGCAATGATCTCCATGTACCTTTTTCCCACTTAGCCTGAGAGTGGTACCTGGTTAATAGGCAACTGAGGCTGATGGAATCAGACCCCAACTGTTAACTCACTATCCCTTAGCTCCACTTCAGTGATTTTATAAATAATTTGTGTAAACTGCCCACTAGGTATGTTTTTTTTTTAAATGAGGATAAATACTTTTTAGAACTGTAATATTTTACTTACCACTACTGCTTTTATATAGCTTACTATCTACTTTATTACTACTACTACCTACCTGCTTATATAAAGTGACATCAAGAAACTCAATATTATATCTCTTTATAAGTATATCTACTATCAATGGTGCACATAAAAGTATGCTGAAGTTTCTATTACAATGCCAGCATTTGTATGCCTTCTCCAGTACTATGTATGTCATCTATAAAGTGTCTACAAAACTCTAGTACAACAGATCTTCCTCATTATATGCCAAAAAAGCACACTATCATCACAATCAGTACACAATAAGTAGTTAGCTTTGGACTTGAACCTGCTGTTATTTAATACAAATTCTAGCATTACTAAAGGTTCAACAAAAGTGTTGAGATGTGGAAAATTTATACAAAATCCAATATAAATCCTCCAAACTGTTTTCATAACATATGCTACTATATAAGGCATTTATATCAGCAGTTAAAAAGAAGCTGTCCTCAGTTATCTAAGAATGTCATAATATGTTTAGGACATCACCTGTATAAAGTGAAAAAGAAAAACGGGTATCTATATTACCATGTGTTTTAGAATGCAAGCCAAAATGTTGGAAATTGGTGGTAGTACAATATAACCCATACCAGAGACAATAGATCTTATGGGCAATCACAAAACAAGGGGCATTTCAACGTGGAAATCTGAAAGTAAGCATATAACTCTCTTGACACTTTATACATTGTAAAGCAGGTGTTTACCCCAAATATTATGATTTTCATAAATATTGGACATATAGTTGCTTTCTGTGTGTATAAACTGATTCATCATTTAGTAATTATACTGTGTCTTTTGCAAAACTGCTGCTGTACTACCTTTGGCAGCTTTCTTTGTTTAAATCATCTTTACTAAATGATCATTTACATAGTGACATAGATACACATATATTAATAGAAAATAAAACAATAATTAATGAATTTTCCTTATTTTCATGCAGCATACATACAATATGTTTTCTTTTTAGCAATTATCATTCACTTTAGCATTACATAATTTAATCAGTTTCTGCCTTCCATTAAAACTCATTCCTCCTTCTGTACATTATTCTTCATGTATTATTCCCACAAATCCCATTTATTTCTGTATAATGTGCTCCTTCTGTTTTCTAAATATTACACATTGAGTTCTTTTATCTGCTTTACAAAAGGTTCATAGATTAGAACTAGGCTAACTGCCCTTGTGGGCCATCTTAAGCCAAGTCAATTATCCCATGTGAGAATCAAACTGCGCACCTTGTGTCTGTAAGGTAAACTAACCTTCCAACAATATTCAGTATTTGGATTACAGTTGGTTTATATTTTGATTCTCATTTTCTAGTAATTGCTTTTTTGCCAGCCAGAAGCATTAAATTTAGTAAAGTATTACTAATTTTAGGTGATTCAGAGCTTATGTCCCAGCTGAAAAGAATAATTTCCTTAGTTATGATCATTTGCTCCCCAACATTTTTGTCAAAGTTCTCTATAGGGAATCTGCCAACTCATTACACTCCTAAAAAACATGTGGCAAGTTTTCACTCTCTCTTTCCAAACACACCTCCAACATTAGTCCACTTGAGGAAAAATTATTAAGGATTTCCTCATTTTCAGATTATTCTACTTTTCAAGTCTGCATTTCTACATCTGATTACTTTAAAGTAGGCATCATATAAGAAAAACCTGGTTTCCAATTTGATTACCTGTCATTGCTTTATCAATAATTAAGTTGATTCCTGTAGTCCACGTGGAAGCTTTTAATATTTAAAATAAACTAAAAATTCAAATTTTTGCCAGAGCATTTTTAACTGAATTGTCTTTCTTCCTAATAAAACAAAATAGAGATTTTACATCCATTCTCACTTCTTTTTCTATTTTCCCTTGTCAAGTTAAACAGTTCATTCACATCCAGTACCAATCCTTATAAGAATTCATTGGGAACACATTCATTTTAAGGAAGTTGACACATGCAAAATAAAGAGTTGACTTTATTTACTTTAACTGTTAATGTGGCTAATTTTTATACATGGAAATAGAGTGATACTCGAGAATTAGGATAAAGAAGCCTGTCAGATATAAGGAGAAAAGTGGAAGGAAGTCCATTGTACAGGCATTATAAAAATGTAGATTTTGAGGTCAGATTTAAATTTCAAACTCTCCAGTGAGTTAAAAGTAATAGAAAGGGGGGGTTGATTTAAAATCTTTTTTACTATTAGTCGAGTTAGACTAACAATTGCATTAGAATATTATAAATGAAATGGGGATCAATGACAATGTTTCTTTAAAGCCTTACTTAATGATAAGAGGCCTGAAAAAGCAGCAAATATTGACTTTATGTGCACAAAAATAATGTGTTTAGTACATGTATTTATGTATTTAATAGAAGGTTCAGCCATTGCTTTATACTTAACATTCATTTGACTGTTATTTTTGTTCAAATTGTTTGGGTTTGTACCTGTAATTGCCCTGGAACTGCTTGTATGATAATGTTTCTTTAAACCTTTGTACCAGAAAAGGGGATTTGAAAAGATCATAATAATTGATCTAATGAGTAGTAAATGTTTTTGGTATGCTTATGTATTTTTAGAGTAAGTTTCATCCATGATATTATGGATAAACCTTGTGTGATTGCTAATTTTAAAAATCTGACTTTAAAATTGATTATTTTTTTTTACTCAGAATTTTTTTTTATTTTGATTATTAGTCAACAATAATAAATACTTTTACAATGTAGAATGATAATAACTATGAAGTTAAACTATGTACATATTTACATACAGCCTGACATGAATAAATGAATGATAGCAAATGAAACAAAATAAATATATTTAACTTAAGAATGATTTCTTTAAGAAGAGATTAGATCCATTTGTAGAGTATCAACCAATGACAAAACTTTTCTCCAAGGATTATTAGTTAATGGCACTGGAAACAATCTTAATTCTTTGGTTTTAACTTCCATCAACACCGTCTTCTTTAATAAGCATAGAAATTCTTCTCTTCCAGGTACTATGGTAGACTTCCACCTCTTAGTTATGCATTTCCTAGCTGCAGCTAATATTGCCCATAAAACATAAAGATTAGTTCTTTTTTGATAAACCTCTTCAGATATATTCAATAAAATTAAAGCTTTGGTCAAGACAAAATTATCTGTGTAAATAGCCTGTAAGAAGTTATTAATATTTTCCCAAAAGGATTTAATTTTTTTACATTCATAAAAAATATGAGACCAGTCAGCTTTAACAATCTGTTGACATATCCAGCATACTCCATTACAAGAAGAATTGAATTTTGAAATTTTATCAGGAGTCAAGAAAGATCTATGTAGGAATTTCCAGGTAAATATTCTCCAATACTGAGAACTGGAGGTTAATTTTACTGAAAGTAGTATATTTGACTTATTTTCTGGGGTTAATTGAATCGAATATCCTCTACTAATAAATTGCCAATATGTTGTTTTAGGTGCTGTTTTATAGTTTGTTATTAAGTTGTATAAGTAAGAAGTTCCATTCTTCATATTTTCATTATTATAAATAATTTCAAACAATCTACTTATAAACTTAGGTAAAGATGAGTATGATGAATTATTTAATACTCTACATAGATCCTTGGAGAATGTCAATATATTCTGAAGCATTAACCATTCATTAGAGTTTAATTCATAAGTTGACATCATATATTGTATATCCAGAACTTTTTGATTTTTTTATACAATGGAGCCAACAAATTAGTTTTTTTCTGTTCCCAGTGCATAAATACTTCTTTATGAATTCTATCTGAAAAACTTTTTGTAATGCTGAAGGGGATTAATATTGGAAACCAGATCTTTAATTCCATGTTCATATTTATAAACTTTCTAAAATGATTGTATAAATGATTTATTACAAATGTCTTTGTTGGTTTAGATATATTGTATTGTAGATTTATACACAATGAATACCATAGTATATTATTTGTATCAATAATAGTTATATTTTTAGTAAGTTTATTTTCATTTAATAGAATCATTGTATGTAATTTTTTCCAGTTGGATGTGTAATTAGGGTTAATCCATTCAATCACAGTTTTTATTAATGTAGCATTTATATATGATTCAATGTCTGGGAAATTTATTCCTCCCTGATCTCATTGTCTTATATGATGTGCATAAGCAATTCTGTTTCTTTTAGGGTACTATAATAATCTTAGTACTGTTGATGTTATTTTCTTAAGATAAGATCTCTCTGGAATTAACAAAATAGCTTGGACTATATATAACATTTTAGGGAGAAGAACCATTTTAATCAATTGAAGTCTATCTTCAAAGACTAGAAACAGATTATTATATTTATTCACTAGAGAATCTATTATGTCAATAATCATTTTATAATTATTTTGTATTATATCTTGTATATTATCATATAGATCTATCCCTAGGTATTTTATTTTTGTAGCTTACATTCCTATGACACTATTCTTATCTACTTGTATGTCCTTTTTTTATTTAATAATAGATATTTAGACTTTTGATTATTACAGTAAAGACCTGAAATCTTACAAAATTTCTCTAATAGAATATCTAGTTCATCTAAGGCCTGTTTTGAGTTCAATAGAGTGAGAAGTACATCATCAGCAAAGAGCATGACCATAGAGTTATATTGGTTGAATATATTTAGTCCTTTTGTCTTTGGATTGTTTTGTATTAGTATAGCCAAGTGTTCGATAGCCAGCGCAAATAAAATGGGTGACATTGGGCATCCCTGTTTAGTACCTTTCATAATTTGTATAGGTTCTGAAGTAAAGGGTCCTAATTTGACATAGGCTAAATTATGTGAATAAGGGCAGCCACATACATTTCTTTTTTCTGTTTACATGATTAAACATAAAACAGCATAAAACATGGCATTCTAGTATTAGCACTTTACAATATTTCTAAATCTGCCACATGCTAAGTTTTCTTGCATATTTAATATTCTGAAGCTTCGAATACATCAATTCCATGTACTTGAATACATATAGCATTTTCAAAGTGCAACTAGTATTGTTCTATGACACTTGACTATCTGCCTATAATTTGTCAAACTTTATCTGACCACTGGACAAGAAGCAGTCCTATTACCCACTGAATCTAAACAGAATTGGGAGAGCTCCCCCTACCAATCTCTAACAGACTGCTACTTTGTAAATAAACGTTAGTTTCTTAGTAATGAGTAGCACTTCACATGGCGCATTTTAACACAAAATAACATATTTCATTATTAACAGCTAATATTTTCAATGTGTGCCATAGCTTGACTTTAACTGCCCACTTAGCGTAGCTGCTAAAACTTCCCGTACATCATTATCAAATAATTCCATGCACTTACAATATAGCTTGAAATTTCAGAGTACCAGTAACATTATTTTATTACACAAATAACTATCTATAACTTCTAAAACTTTACCCAGCCTCTACCCAAGGTGAGACCTTATTACCTACTGAGAATAAAAATTATAGAAGGTCCCCCTCAGTAGTCTGACAGAAACCATAAACTTACAAATGAACTTCAGTTTATAACCAAGGAATGGCACTGAAAATAGTGTTTTAGTGCTGTCACTGATTACAAAATCCACAAATACATCACAGTCCATTGTACCATTTATGTTTTTTTCAGTCTGCTTGTTTCATTGTGCCAGTTGCAGCCTTTGGCCAGTTAGTCATGTAGGCTATGAGAATAGGAAGCTTTCCTTAAGTTACACTGAATACTGAAATGCGTTTGATTTATCTAGTGTAGAAGAACTTTTCAGGGCCTTTTTTTTTCTTTCATACTATTCTCAATCTCTTCCACTTCATCATTTGATCAATTCTCTGTACTTTTCAGTTTTTCATAGTCTTGTACAGCAATTAGTTGTTCTCATGAATCCTGAAATGCTTTAAATCCACATGGGAAAAAATGAAAACAGACATAGACACTGGATTAAACATATAATATGTTAAGCTTTTCAGTATACATCACACCCACACATGCTTCTATTGAAGGACATCCAAGGCTATGGAGCATAAATACCTTTGACTGACACTCAACCAATTACAATACTGTTTCAGTAGCACTCTTCTGTCCTATTTTAAGCCTTCCTTCCCCAGGTAATATCATACAGAAAGTTATCTATGTGCAGTTTGAGTCTTGAAATGTTCTCCTAGTGAATGACCTCCCAGTGGCTAGAGACTAGTATTTCTATTCTGTTTTCATTCTGTTGGATCTCTCTGTAGTACATGGCAGCACTGACCATGGAAGGTCTTTTTCCTATTATGGGTTATCCTCCACAACCCCAGAGAAGCTTACTTCCTATCTCTCAGACTGTACACAGATATCAAGAGTGTAATCCTGGCCATAAACTCTTCCTCCCCATACCACCAGGGGTGTGCACTGCCTCAGGTCTTAGTCCACTTTTCTTTATTTTTCATACTTTTTATACTTCCACTCAGTAACCTCATTACGAGGAGAAACTTACAAAGCCATTTTTGTGCAGATGATAGCTGTATTTCACCTTCCTTCAGGATGATATGGTGAGAGAGCATTCCATAGATGATGACCTGGAAGTTATTCTTCAATGTCTATTTAATAAATATTTGAAGCTTAACTTCCATAGCAGTTCATGCTGCTTAGATACATTTTAGTACTTTGCCTGTTAGTAAGGTGCATGATTTAGGTGTAATACTGGATAATCGGCTGATTTTTGGAGACCGAGTTCCAGTTGTGGTTAAAATACTATGTTTCCATCTGTAGAATATCTCCTGGAGCAAGCACTTTAGTCCTCGAGTGGCTCTTTCAGTGGCAGATTATACGCTGGTCTCATCCTTTCTTGACTGGGACGTCCTGACAATAAGAATGACCATTAATAGCTGGTACAAAACTCTGTTGCTGGATAATTCCTGGTACATTATGCTAACATGGCACCATGCATGTGATGTGGAGTTTGCACTGGCTCCTAAACTGCTAACAAATCATCTTTAAAATCATTACAAAACTGGAATACATTTTTTTCAATCAAAAGCTCCTTTGCTCCATTATGCTATAATGGATATTTTTCAGTTTCATATGTACATGATTTCTTTGGGGGTTTTTTCTGTTTAACAACATTGAACAGTTTTTATAATATAATACTTTCTCATGTTATCAGCATGATAAAGCCAAGAAATTGTCTTGTAAGTTCAAAAATACTATTTGTGGACTCAAAGCATATGGTTGCTCAGTCTAGGAATATTTTTCAAATAATACATTAAGCTGTTTCATACACTGCATTTTATTCTCCTCCAGTGTTATGTATACATTTTTGTGTGCTTGTATCATTCTATGTCTTTAATAAATCAAAATTTAAATAAAAGAAGAAGAAAATATGTTTATATTTTGTAATTTGAACAAATTTCCCTCCATCTGTTAAACATGCTATGGCTAAAAAGTGCCCATTTCTTTACAGGAGTAATAAATATTTAGATAAATAGACTGTAAAGAGAAATCCCCAAACTTGCATCTTGAAAACTGCTTATGAAATAATGCTATGGTATACAAAGGACCATAAAAATATTTGTATTCATTTAAAAACAGTAAATAACTCAAATTATTTTACATGGTGGCAGGGCTCTCATAACTCCTGCGTCTCCCTCCACCTAATTACACAAGTCCCATTTTGCAGGAACTTCAATGAATTATTTGTCATTTAATTTCAAGAAATGGCATTCATTGTAAACTCTTTTGTAAAATTATAGCTACAATAAATTTTATAGATATTTCAAGGCCACTAAGTCTGTATAACCATTCACTCCTTCCCAGTACCCTCCTTTGTGCCTCACCTGCTTTCTCCTTTAGGGCAACCCCAGCAAATCCTGATGTAAATTTGTGGATACCCATCCAATAATCCAGGTTATGTTTAAAGGAAGATAATAACTTCCACTGTTTAACATGCAAGGAGAGTTTATTAGGGTCATGGGATCATATCATATACAAGACAAATTTGACCAGAAGCGATAAGTGCATTGGCAAAACCCAACTCAGTTTCTACCACCTTTTGCAAGGAGGGTAGCACCTGTAAGTCCAGGGGAACATTTACAGGCAACCATCTGCCCAAACTGTATTTGAAGAGCAAAGAATCACATTGTTTGACATGTAGATAAAGTCTGTTACTGAGCAGAGGAAGGCACTGAGTGATGAATTGATCTCTCCACTTAGTTTTATTTCTTGATGAAGGTTAAGATCTCTGGTTCTAGTATCAACTGCACAATTTTATTTGTCAAGGAAAAGGAGGTTGAGAAGAAACTGAATCCCTAATGGCACAGTAACCTAGGTACAGGACTTCTCCTGAGGAGCCTGTATAACACTGAATATAAGCAGAAAGACTCTAGTCTCTCTTGGTAGCTAAGGTTTTTAAGACCAGAGATCCTTTTTGCTAAGAATGTCTATGGATTCTTGAGTTTTATAATGTGCCTGGCATGTTCTATTCTAGTCTAAGTCTGAGTAGGGCAGAATATAGAGGAACAATGATTTCCTTAATTTTAGAAGAGATGCCTTTGGCAGTTAGCTGTGAAATGCAGAAGTAACCACAGGATGACCAAAGGAGAGGGAACGGTCAACCCATGTGCCCAGATCTCTGGTCACTGCTTCATTTGGTAATGGAAATATTTTCAATGCAGTAGGATGCAGTGTGTTTCTGCTTAATTAAGGGGTTGATGATACATTTGTTGGTACAGTTTGATCACTTTTTCTAAGCACCAGGAACTGACTTTAGTTAGTTCTTTTTGGAGGATATATCTATGCAAATGGGATTTGACAACCACAATCAGCTTGAAGTCATCAGCAAACTTTGTAAACTAGAAATCACAGCTACAAATTTGGATGTCTTAAAAATAGATACATAATAGGAACGGGCTCAGTTCAGATCCACAGGGGATACCACTGGTCACCTTCTCTCTGTCTGAGGAGGTATCACCCATTTGGATGATGTGTGCTCTATCCTTAAGCCAACTGGCTACCCATCTTACCACATGGGGATTTATATTTAAGGCCATCAGCTTATAAATATTTCCATCATGTGGTGTAGTATCAAATGCCTTGGCCAGGTTGATGTAGGCAGCATGGATGGTGTAGCCACTTTCATCCTCCTAAGGGACATTCTAAGAAAGCTGACAAGCTTCAACAGACATGACCTGCCATTTACAATGCCAAATTACAGTGGGTTAAGCTTAGCATGATTATTGATGTCATGATTTTATGAGGTCAGTGATGATGGCCTCCATCACTTTACAGATATGATTCTTAAGGCGGATGTGAATATAGTTCTAGGGGTCTGTGATGGGCCCGCATGTATGGAGAGGCATTACTTCAACAGTGCACTATGATTTAGGGATATAATCCTGAGCAAGATCTAGGTTAATCAGTTTCCAAAGGAGATCAGTGAGTGCATATGGAACACTGGTTATTTGACAACCCAGTATTTTGTCTGGGCCCATGCAGGAAATGTTTCTGATCTTTGAGAGCACTTTAAGAACATGTTCTTTATTAAAAATGGGAGGGTGACTTATGGATGATTTGAGAAAGGTTGGTAGTTTTATGGGAGAAATCTGCTGTAAACTTGCTAACAAATATTTTTGCAATGTAGTTTGAGTTTGAATGGGTAGCTTCTAATGGAAAAGTTCAGAATAATACCAAGAGTTATGTCTTAGTCTTCTGACATAACTGAAGAAAGACTTCTTACCCTTTGCTTCAATTGCTAGTCTCAATTCATGCTATGCTTACTAGTCTTTATAGTGGTCTTTAATTTCTTAGTTAGGTTGTTAATATACATCTGATAATATGGGATTCTGGCCCTACAAGGCAGTTTAATGATGTTTTTCCTTCTTTTATAGGTTCATAGCTTCATAGTTATATACTAGGCTAATGACCACCAGGGCCTTTATAAGTCTGGTCATGCAGCCCAACCCAATTGTGCCCCTGTGTATAATGGGTGCTTACAAGGAGGTGGTAAGTTAGTTAGGAAGTTTCTAGAGTCTTTGTGTGGAGGGAGTGTGTTAGTTTGGGCATGGTTGTCTATTTCTGTCTATCAGAAACGTGGGGGCCAGACTCTGGGTGAGTTTCCAATTTCTCATCTATTGATGAACGTTATGCTTAAATTACACAGTTTGCTTATATCAGCAGACCATCAGGATGGATTTTTTTTTTAATTTACCACCATTTATGTAAATGGTATAAAAGTATTAGTGCAGCTGTCTGCATAATTGGGATCATTCATGTAGTTGATATGGGTAAATGTAGGTATTTTATCATACAGCTGTTTGAAGTTTGCCTCTGAAGTCTACAAAAATGGTTGTATTAGTTACAGATGGAGTGAAAGTTTTGAGGGTAAAATTAGCTAGATTATGGTCAGACTTTACTAAAGAAGGATTAAACACTGCAGGGGAGCAAGCAGGGGCCATGTTTGTATGTACTAAGTCAAGAATGCTTACACCCCTGTTGGAGTTGAGGACTATCTGACACATGAGGTTTTTGGCTACCCCAATTAAAAAAATGCTGAGCATTTCCAGTGTTGGGAGTGCAGGTGCTCCAGTCAGTGAAAGGATATTTGAATCATTGTCCAATGATTAAAGAGGCCTTGCTTATAAGGATATCCTCTAAGAATGCAGAAATGTATTGTGCTCATCTAGAGCCATGGAAGGTGATAGAGACCAGGCTATGAGCTGGACATGTTACCTCTGATACATCACAAGAAAAAATAATACCCAAACCTTTTTCCCTAGTGTTAGTATTTTTATCCCTCTACACTGAATTAAACTTGAATATGTGTTAAGAAGCAATCTGAACCTATCTATTTCCTTGGAATGAATCAGTCTTAAGTTGTATTTTTTCCACTTAAAAGAAATTCTACATGCTACTCAGTATAAATCCCAACTGCATAGTTTTCAAAGTGCAGATGCAAGCTTTGAAGGTATGAATCATTTTCCATCACAACTAGTTTCCCTGAAGGAAAGCGCTTTGTGTTCTTCTGGTACAACAACTTACTACTAATATGTAAAAGAATATAATTTTCTTACCAACAAAATAACATATATATATATAACATCAGAAATAGCCAGACAACAACTTTGAAGGCACAAATCATGTAAAATACTAAGACAAAAAAAACAGATAAATTTAACTTAAGAACAAAATTGTCAGTTCTGTAAAAATAATAAATGAAAACATGATGCAAAGGATTCCTTTAAAATCTGATTAACATAAATGCTACTAAAGGTCTAGATCTGCATTTTTGCTATCTTGTATTTTTCTGTCAACTTACTTCTTGTTTGTAATGGAGACATTTAATTTGTATGATGCTTTACTGGGCATTATAGAACAGGAGCTGTCTAGCCATATGAATCACGAATTCTGTAAATCTGAAAGGAACACTCACAAACAATAATTTTTCTTAGCATTTTATCTAAGGTGGACAATTGCCCCTACTATCTTTAAGCTGAGTCAAATATAAAGATATAACTTCATCCAAAAAAAGGTAACAGCACATTCAGTAATTTAATATTTTATTATATTATATAATGCACGCATGGTGCTTAAAGCCAGCTAAAGCCCATCTGATCCAGGTCCAGTTAGTATCACTAGATGAGCTGGCCAGGAAGAGAGAAATGATATGGTGCAGCCTGTCCATCTGTGTCTGAGGAAAGAGTCAAGGAATGCATGATCAGGGTGAGGATTATGTGAAGGATCCTTGGTGGAGAATGGAAATTGCTGAAGGGGTTTTGCTTCAAGGGGCAGGGCAGCAGTGAGATGCTCCTTACAGAAATGGAAGACATGCCCTTACTGACACACCCTGTATGCCACCCATGGGATGTAGAAGGCTGGTGTGAAGGACCAAAAAGAGGCATGAAGCAACCTCTAAATTCTCCAAATATGGCATAAGTGTCACCACTCAGCCATTGGTGGTCAGGAAGAACAAGTGGACCATGGCACTCTCACTTCCAGGGGAATTAATAGGCCAACTGTGTAACTGGGAGGGAGGAACAGAAAAGAAAGAAAGAAAGAAAGAAAGAAAGAAAGAAAGAAAGAAAGAAAGAAAGAAAGAAAGAAAGAAAGAAAAAGAAAAATGAAAGAAAGAACAGAAAAACACATGGACAGTTCTTGTCACACAACAAAATCATGCAGATTATAGACTAGTCATAATGTTCTGTCTGTGTTACATGGCTTGTTATGCTGTACTACCTGACCAGTCAGCACAGTACACCAACACTGTTAATATGTCACATCCCATGCCAGCTCAGGAAATACATGCAGGCAGAATGAAATCCTCTAAAAAGTAAGGATATCTTCTTCAGATATTAATTAGAAAACAATTAAATAAACCACACTTTACTCATAGTTGTATTTATTTATTTACTTATTCTTTGCATTTTATTATCAGTTTAGTCCAAGTGGAGAAAACTATTTTCACTCGAGACATATGGAGAAAAGCTGCAGACATACAGTTTCAGTGAATATTCATTGGTTATGCATGCACACATGTAGGATATACTTAGATATATATAGCATTTACTAAGAGAAAATGTTGGAAAGGGTATGCATTATTCTTCTATTAACATGCAGCTTCATACATACTTTTTCAGATATATATATATATATATATATATATATATATATATATATATATATATTTTGTATAGTAATTTCATACAAGAATGAACATGTGTAACTAGAGTAAGACGTAATCAACATTAAGTAAGCAATAATGCCCGACAGGGATGTTATAAGGCCCAACACCACAGATGGAAGGTCTCTACACCCCTGGAAGGGCATTAATTACACATTAGCACACACCCTGGAGGGCATTATTGCATTCAGTGAATGGGCTCTCTGTAAAATTGTTGTTTTACTTATTATTTTTTTAAGTACTATATATTTTTGATGTAAAATAAAATAGTTTCTCCACCTAATGTTTCAAACTTTCTGTAGTATATGTTAAGGGTGTTTGAGGAAGCATTTTACATCAAAAATATATTAAAAAAAATGTAACACTTAAAAGTAAATAAGTAAGTAAAACACAATTTTACATGGTGCCCATTCTCTCTCTCTCTCTCTCTCTCTCTCTCTCTCTCTCTCTCTCTCTCTCTCTCTCTCTCTCTCTCTCTCTCTCTCTCTCACACTCACTCTCATACACAGTCTCTTTCTGCTTTCACACACATATACATATACACACACAGTCTCCTCTGATTTCATACTCGCATTCACTCACACAGGCATAACTCTCAACCTCTGAGCACAAAAAATCTGGACAAAGACAGAAATAATGGGGAGACAAAGCCACAAAAACAGGGACAAGTTTTAAATATTGCTCTTATAAACTTAGAAAGTTGCTAGTATAAAAGGTCTTGTATTTCAATGCACTTTCTGAAGGATATAAAGCCTGAAACTCAAATGCCTGTCATTATTTAGTGAATTCACTCCTCACTGATTTGTCACAAAATTTCACAAAACCACAAATTTAAGGAGAACAGACAAATATGAGTCAAAAATCCGGACATTTTGCGAAAATATGTACAGTTGAAAGCTGTGTACACAAGATTGTTGTCATGCTCTCTCAGTCTCATACACACACACACACACACACACACACACACTCACACACACACACACACACACACACACTGGCATTCAGCAAGCTCTGCACGGTGTGCAGGAATAGTGCAAGAGCTGCTGGAGGCAATATGGCCGCCAAGAGATCCAGGAACAAGCTCACGGGACATGCACGAGTGCTCCTGCGCTATTCCTGCACGGACACAGCTCCTGTATGCTAATTACCCCATTTGCAGGTGACAACCATGCAAATGAGGTGAATTAGTGATCCAGGAAGCTGGCAGCCATCTGTGCAGGAGTAGTGTAACTTGCAGAAATGTATTTGGCTAGTAACCGAGTACATTTCTACAAACTACAAAATTAAGCCATGACAGCTCCAAATAAAGCAAACCAAGCGCAACGTAAAAAAACAAATAAAGAAATCCAATGGAGGTCCCTTGTCAAAAACAGCAGCACCACAAGTAAAACCTTAACGCAATTTATTAAAACAAGTAAAAATAGCGTTTTCGCATTGGAGCTCCAAATAAAGGGTGTATATAATGTGGAAGGCATGTCAGTGGCCAAATATATAGCCATTGGCATGGAAAATAGGTTCAAAATAAGAAAAAAAAAAACTTTTTTTTTTGGCCAGTTTCGGACGTTTAAGCATAGGGCAGTGGCACGCAAACAGGATCTGCCTGAAAATAAAAAAAAAAACTTGAAAAAAGCTTTTTAGGCAAAATCAAAATTTTGCCATTATAGTCAATGGCAGGCAGAAGACAACAAGGCCACTGAATAGTGGTTGCTAAGGGGGAAGGCTCAGTGTTAGACTTTTAACTAGGCATTAGCAGTCAATTCTATGCAAATGTGGGGAATGATACTGAATCACAGATTTCCCCTAATTGCTAGCCAGCACCCAACCATGTAGGTGCAGGAAAACCATGGTGCAAGCCTAAGTGTTACCTGATATCATAGACTGGTGTGTCAGGCATACTGTAAGCTTACTGGAGCTCTGTGGCTCGGGTTTGCCCTTAGCTTAGCAGAGCTAAGGAAGAGGGTGTGTCTGAAGCTGCCTAGCAGTCTTTACATTGCCTAAAGAGGTGTGCGCACTGCTCACCAGGTTTTAAACAAAAAAAAATTAAACCAGGAAATAGCAGCTCCATTCACATCTGAGCACTGTCTTTGTGCGGCGTGCCTCTGGGCTTAAACAGGAAGGCAATGGGAAAGGAAAACAGCAGTAGTAAGGTAATCAAGGAGAACTAGCATAGCTGGCAGGTGAAATGTATCAGAATCAGCCAATTACACATGCAGCAGCCCAGTCCAGCCCAGCACACTACTATAAACTATGCAAACACCTTTCCCTGTTTTTTCCTACAAACTCTATACTACCAGTGTACACAAACAGGGAAAATTTACCTAACAAAAGCAACAAAGTTATGGGGGCTGCTTTTGCTCTCATAAATCAACATGTGGAAGAGGCTGAGGGTGGTGAGGATGAGAATGCTGATGACCAACCCTCAGTGAGGAGAAGGAGAAGAGTGTACAAACCTAGGGTAACCTAACAGGGGCTACATGAGCTGGAGATAGTGGAGCTCTATAGGGTGGACAGGGACCTCCTACAGCAAATTGTTGAGCTGTGCCGGCCATGCCTCACACACAGAACCAACAGAGGGTAACCCATCATCTGGCATATAATGCAGCTGTACCTGAGATTTGCCAATGGGGACATCCCATATGGCCACCTAGTGGGGGATGCTGGTTACGCACTGGAGCAGTGGCTGATGACACCCATCAGAAATGCACACACCCAAACAAGAACTCATAATGAGGCACACGCACATATCAGAATCATAACAGAGCGTGTGTTTGGGATGCTCAAGTCACGGTTCTGGTGCCTGGACATATCCGGTGGAGCCTTGCAGTACACACCAGCTACATATACCCAAATTTTCATTGTATGTGCCATGCTACACAATATGATCCTGCAGAAGCAGCTGCAGCAGGAACAGCACAGGGCAGGGCCACACAGCCCCCCACCATTGCCACGGCCAGCACAGGCACAGAATGACTCAGACAAGGAACAACCTGAGCCTACCCCAGTAGGCAGAAGGAGGCATGCCCAGTATGCACAGGCCTTGGCAAAGAGGCAATGTGTAGCATATACACTGACATGGTAGGAACCCAGGGAATGACACCTCACTCCATCTCGCACATACAGTAAAAGGAATGCTAAACGTGACACTACCTGTACTTAACCATGTATAGGGTGTGTACTATATGCATCTGACATAGTCAGCCCTCCAGCACCATCCTCAATGCTATGCAATGGTACAGCCACAAGGTAAGTCATGCTCACTATCAATTGCTGAATGTAGTAATATGTTCTGCTACCTGTATCTATGGCATGGATGTGAGCATGTTAGCGAATCAGTGGCAGAAAGGGATGGCAGCAGATAGCAGACACCTATATCGGCAACATGAAATCCTTAACAAATACAGGTGTCAACATAGTAGGCAGTACTAGACAAGGTGACAAAACCCACTGCAGGACATGTGTTGGGCCAAATGTGTGTCCATAGAACACACACATGCATGTCAGTGAGGCTTACATACCCAACAACAGTCTTAGCCAGCAGGACAGGTGTAGACATACACAAAGAAAAGCTGTGACAATGCCTCTGATTGATGGCTATGGAGAACAGCCCCCCTCCAAACCTACACAGACAGACTACAACAGGTCAGGCAGTGGGATGTTAGTTCTGAAGGGTAAGAAGTCTGAAACTGAAATGTAGGTCAATAAATCCTAACTACTATAGTACACTGATATGCCTCTAGTCTGCATGATAGGTCAGAATACAGAATGAAATGGAGTACCTGAAATACCAGTACAGTCATAGCAAATGTTTACAGTTGTCAGGTGTGCCCCCCCACCACAATCCTATGTAGAAATGTAGTAACATGTACGTGTAGGTATAATAACAGTGGAGCACAGATTACCTGAGCTGGCCAAAGTAGCAGGATAGATTGTAGCACATGTACAATATGGAGGGCTCTGTGTGTTAGGTTGTAGTGTGTTGTATATTGTGTGAAAGTGGTCAGCATGTAGGCATGGAGGGTTGTATCCTGGTGGCCAGTGGCCAGTACTGTTGATGACAGGGCCAAGTTCTCACAACTGCAGTGCCAAACACAATGCATTCCAGCAAGACACAATCCAGCAGTAATCCATACTAATTGTCCAGATGCAATATATGTCACCATCTGAAAGATGGACATGTCATGAATGTGGGCCCAGACATACAAACAGTACACAGGTGGAAGCACCCTAGACAGAGAGTGTATAAAATGTTACTGTCAAATGGACACACCTTTGCAATTGTACATAGAGGTTAGCAGCACATTAGTTGGCCGTGTTGTATGGAATACTGATGTAGTCTGGCCAAGCACTGGCCAACCACAAAAGGCACAGGTATGAAGTACTGAGAAACTACTGATGTCTCTGCACAAGCTAGCATAAGTGGAATGCCCCACGTATATCTGTGAGTCAGCTGCAAGTAGCTTCCATAGCACACATGCACCTAGCTCACCCCACCATCAGTCACAGGTACCTCGCAAGTCTTATCCCTGCTGTTGGGAATGAGTACAATAAGACCCCACCTCTGTATGGGAATAGCCACAGAATGCAGCATGCTGAAGAGGTGTCCCATGCAGGTGTGTTCCTAGCTGTAAGCAGCACCCTGCCAGCATCCATACCAATGGATCAATAAGGATAGAAACTATTGACATTAACACCTTGCATACTTACCCTGTCATCCCAGGGGAATATAGTGGCTTGCAGCCTGGGACTGTAGGAGTGACACAATGCACCAGCATGCTACAGATGGCCTGCATCACTACCAAATGCCCTACAGTCCTTTGTCAAAGGCCTGTGTCTCACCCGTACTGCTAATGTATGTTATCTCATGGACTCCCAAATAACAACATAACACAGTCCACAGGACACAAATGCAAGGCCATGTTAACAAATACCAGTAGCATGTCCACCATGTCCTACTGCATGAACTATGGACCAACCCCTAAATACTGCTGGGATGAAGTGATAACTATAGGGATACTTATCAGATAATGTTTGCATAATATTTGGAAGAGGAAAGAATAACAGAGGGGGGTAGAAGCATGGATGCCATGGAGTGTGGGAAGTCTGAAACTCAGATGTGTGCACATACTATCCCTGCCTGCAAACACAGGAATGGGTGGCCACAAACCTGCTTGTAAACCACAATGTGAAGGGGTAATGACCAGAAATATGAGCCCTGCCTCTGGGTAACCTGTGTGAATCTGTACAGCTGTGAGGTATGGCCACAGCAGGATATGGCCATACTGTCACATTGATGGATGTATAAGCATGGGATCTTCACCCACCACAGTACCAAGGTGCTGAACCATTTACACAGACCCATCAGCAAGTGTCTGTAGCTCCCCCTCCAGAATGGCATGATTGTGCAAGAATACGTAGGCTGCAGACCACAATACTGGACACAGTTTCATTCATCTTGTGTTCCCCAGGAAATTACTGCAAGCAAATATGTATACTTGTCAGTAGTTGATGACATAAAACATCACAGCGTAAAACAGTACGTATGTCTGAATATCTCTGCTAACATCAAAACCATGTAGCAGAAGTAGCACAAACATAATTATTTGCAGTATCCCACTATCCTTTGCCCATTGTGACCCTATATTGTCAACCAATCTACAGATGTCCTGCACCAACAGGTTGCTAGCTGTATGTGTAAAATACAAATGTCTGCACTGGAGTACAACCTACCTGGAATGGATTCACACATCCAGTACAGAAGGACATACTGGGCATGCTCCCACACTTACAGAAATGAAGCCCATGTCTGGCAACAACAGTGGACTATACATATCTGTCAGTCACAGATATTTGTGCACACACTTCAAATTGCACACCAGTCATGCTTTGCACACACATCGGATAGGAATACACACATATATCCAAGGACAACACACTACAATAGGCCAAACATACACATACATAGATGTATGGAAGAGAGTGACAGACAGTGACAAAGAGCTTCCCATGATGAGGCCTGTCCTACCCAGCACACATCCAATTGGCCATACCACATGATGTGCAAATGTCTATCACTGTAGACATTTACTTCTGGTATCCCTCAGCACTATAGTGTCTTTGGTGCTTGTGATAACTGTGTAAAATGAACGTACAAGTCATTATTCATCTAGCAGTCCTATAACTGTGTAATTCTATAGTGTGGAGTACTAGTTAGGTAGGAGTTCTAATCCCAAACATGGCAACTGTGAGACTCTTGTGTGTGTGTGTGTGTGTGTGTGTGTGTGTGTGTGTGTGTGTGTGTGTGTGCGTGTGTGTGTGTAGGGATCAATGTTTTTGAGGCCATTCACAGTCACTACACTTTCCATTGCTCTACTTTGGCAAGCCTGCTGATGTTATTCACCTTGAAATACACCTTTGGGGAAGGGCTAGCCCTATAAGCTCTGTGGCGCATGTATAACTGCGTAATGCTATAGTGTGATATACTAGTTAGGTAGGAGTTGTAATCGTGGACATGGCTACTGTGAGACTCATGTCTGTGTGTGTGTGTGTGTGTGTGTGTGTGTGTGTGTGTGTGTGTGTGTGTGTGTGTGTGTGTGTAGGGATCAATGCTTTTGAGGCCAGTCACAGTCACTGCACTGTCCATTGCCCTACTTTGGCAAACCTGCTGATGTCATTCACCTGAAAATACACCTTTGGGGAAGGAGTAACCCTATAAGCTCCATGGTGCGTGCAATAACTGCATAATACTATAGTGTGATGTACTAGTTAAGTAGGAGTTCTAATCCCAGACATGGCAACTGTGAAAAGCTGTGCATGTTTGTTTGTGTGTGCAGGGATCAATGCTTTTTGAGGCCATTCACAGTCACTACACTTTCAATTGCCCTGCTTTGCAAACCTGCTGATGTCATTCACCTTGAAATACACCTTTGGGGAAGGGCTAACCTTATAAGTTCCGTGGCGTGTGCGATAAATGCAGTACACTGTAGTAACAATACATAGCTAAGTAAGGGGATGCGTCTCAGTGCTGTCAAGTGTGTGTGTGTGTGTGTGTGTGTGTGTGTTTGTCATCAGTATCCTATGTGAAGGTAGCTGTGATTTTGTAATAACAGGACTCATTATGCGGCACGTTTTGCAAATTTCTTATATTGAGGACCTACTATATGTCACAATGTCCACCTTACAAGGACAAAAAATGTCAAACAGCAGAGAGGCTGATGTAGACAATCCATACCCCTACATGTGATATTATGGATTGGGGAACAATATAGACAACCCTTGTATTACCCAGAGAACACTCTCCACCCATGTCTCATACACAAACACACTTGGCTAGGTAACAACCACTATGTTTGTAGTTCCTGCATATTTCTCACAGATAGTAACCACGGTGTGATTGCAGTGGACTACAGAGGACATGGCACCCTGTTCCATCCATACAATAGGCAAATAATTGCTTACAGTGGTCCTTTCCTATGTTCCCCACTGGATGCCTGCAACAACTGTAGAGTCAGCAAATGTAACCCGCAAAGGAAATACCATGCCTTATACACATGCCCTGTATGGACAGATGCCACTAACACCAGAGAATACCTGTATTATGCTGTCAATGTAGATGCAGGATCAACCTCAGTTCCATAGCCAGTTCTCACCACATGAGGTCAGGAATGCCACATCAGATGATAACAATCTTTCCACACAACATGCCCCAGACACCCCAGGTACACAACCCAGACACTGTCCATGTTATGGAATATGGAACATATACATGGCAAGCATTGCACAGCACTGGCCACCCACAATAATAACCCAGATGAGTGGATGGTGAATACAATACCCACCTGTGTGGGCCAATCCAGGGACTATACCCCTGAGCCACACTGCAGACCATTGTCATGTGGTCTGATGCCAAGGTATACCCTTTGCCTAGCCATTTACACCCTTCTGGCACAGTCAACTACTACACACCTGTGAAACAATGAACCCATGCATGTCAGTACTGGCAAATGTGTGTGTGTGTGTGTGTGTGTGTGTGTGTGTGTGTGTGTGTGTGTGTGTGTGTGTGTGTGTGTGTGTGTGTAGATTAATGATTTGGAAGCCACTCACACTCACTACACCTCCTATTGCCCTATTGAAGCATGCCTTCTGATGTCAGTCACCTTCACATACCCTTTGCCCAAATATCAGCCTGATAACCTCTGTGGTGCATGTCATACCTGCACAATACTGTAGTGTAGAAAACTAGTTCTAATCCTGACCCTGCCAACTGTGATAATGTCTGTGAGTCCTTGAAAGAGTGTGTTGCGTCTTCCTTGACACCTGTTTTTGTGGACTAGCACATGTAGCACATGTACTACACTTACCTAATCCCTCCTTTATCACTGTTGCTGATGTCACTCACCTTCAAAGACACCTTTGGACAGCTCTCCAACATGTAAGCTCTGTGGTGCATGCAATAACTGCATAAAAATGTAATAGCAATACTGGGGTTTGAAACCCTGTACTGGTAAGTGTGTGACACAAACATGCTTAGCTCTTACCCACTTCCTTTCTTACTTTGTCTTTGTCTGTCTCTCTCACTCCCTCTCTGGTGGATGTGGAAAAGTACACCTGCTTTGCTTAGGCAGCAGCTTGTGTTTTGTAAGCGATGCTCATGATCAGCTGATGGCCTGTGCATGAACTGCAGTCCCCCACTTGCTGATTGCATGTGGAAGAGCTGTGGTAACATTCTCATAGCCAATTGCATGGAAATACACACCTATAACTAGGAACATCATGTGGGTGTTGGCCCTTTTCATTCACTGTGAGCAGGACTTCATGTCGGTGTTTGGCAAACAGCATCACAGAGGGTAGTGGGATATACCTCTTACAACATACACTGTGGAGACAGACCAACAAACAGGAGGGGGATGTTCCAGACATGAGGACAGAATGTAAGTCTTGCTCTTCTACATTTGAAGTAATGTTGGTTTAACAGAGTTTGTGCATATATGGCTGGTCTACATGATTTAATACCTGTCATGACAATGTTATGTGGTTGAGGAAACTCTCACCTGTAGGGCTATCTGCAGACTGGCCAGTGTTTGGAGTTTTACATATGTTGTGTTACTCACACATGTCCCATCTTTAAAAATGCAGTAGCATACTCTTAGGATTGCAGTCAGTACATGGTGACAGCCATGTGAGTTACTGACTTCATATCCCACAGAAGACATATGTCCCAACAAACCCTGTTACACCAGTAAATGTATAAGGTTATCACAGAAACATGTCAATATTGGCCCTGTGTTTGTGCCTCCAGCCACAACTCTGTCAACCTTTGTACATATGCCATGCAGTAAGAGGTGCATATGTTCAATACACCATTATTTACTGACATCATACCTGATAACAAGCCAGTGAGATATCAGACTGCTAGACATGTTATGTAAAGTAGGGCTTATATCTGAGGACAAAACCTGGACATTCTGTTGTAGTATGTACAGTAGTGTGGTCCGTGTACTTATGGTGATTGTCGACAGAGTGTGTATTGTGAATATGTACCTTGGCCTGTGTACAGACTGTGGTAGATGTCATTGTTCTTGGTTCTGTTCTATCTGATGTTGGATGCTGCTCCAGTGTGTGGTACATTATCGTGTACATGTTTGTAGGGCCAAACCATCAAATGTCCCATACCACAGTCAGGCATCATGGCCCAGTATATGTAGGGTTAGTGTGTGAGTGGCATATATGAGGATGGTGTTGATTACCTAGCCCATATACTGTAATATTAAGCACATTTGCCATATGTGACTGTGGCTGTGTTTAGATTGGCTGTGGGTATGCACTTTCACAAAGATGTCTGTTACTCTGTGCTGTTACATGCCTGTAGAGCATACTATACTTGCAGGTACGTGTGTATTCCCCCATAAGAAATGTAGGCCAGTGTTATGGCAGTCTGCCTGTAGTTTGCACAGTGTTTTATGACATGCCTAGCAGCTCAGTGTATTTACCTAGTGTGATTTTATGTCCAGATATTTGTCAGATGTACTGTTGCCGGGCTACCATAACTGTTGTGTATTTCTGACAAAGTAGTGGGATGCTGTACAGATGTATGTCTCTAACTAGTGGGTAGTATGTGGGCTTGTGATTTCTGCCCCTCTGGTTATTATGTGTCAAGACAGACAGGAGTGTGTGAGTGCATAAACTGTGTGAGCTTATCTATTCCAGTATTTTTGTGATATCCCCATTTACATGGCTGTAAACATCCACTTTGTCAGGCTCGGTCTGCACGTCTTGCACTAAGGGGTTCTGTGTATACCCTGGACTGACCAGAGTGTGTCAGACTGTCCACATTTATTGGTCATATCTCTGCTGTATTCCACAGGATCATTACTGTGACATCTGTGGTACTGCACTATGATGATCTTATGATGTCTGTCAGTAACTGATGGCATACATGTCAGTATCAGATGTGACTTCACACACAACATTTCTGTTAAGACAACCCCTGTTACAGTAGCAACAGTCAACATTTATACCTGCAATACTTACATGATACCCTCTTGCACTAAGAGGTTGTGACTATTGGTGCTGAGGTATGATGTCACTACATGTTATAGACATATGTTATAAATATATGTGTATGCGTGTGTGTGTGTGTGTGTGTGTGTGTGTGTGTGTGTGTGTGTGTGTGTGTATATATATATATATATATATATATATATATATAGATAGATAGATCTATATATGACCATATATATAAAACGCAGTATACAGATGTATATAAATACATATATATGAATATATATGTGTATGTACATGTACACATATATCTACATATGTGTATATATATATATATATATATATATATATATATATATATATATATATATATATATATATATATATCCATATCCTTGTTATGTGTTGACTGTTGTATATACCTTCCCAGATGTATCACACCATATTTATCTGATATGTGTACATTTAGATATAGCAACAAAAGTGATTCAACAGTAATATCACTAACAAGTACTACACAATTGTAGAAGTCATAGAAGTTGTTCAATACTATTCAGTATGTGTACTGACAGATATATTAGAAAAAACAACAGCTGTTTTCACAGTTGTGATGGCTTAGTGGTTAACTGCTGTGACTATAGTGTATACGGTCCTGGGTTCAAGGGCTGTTTATTTTGTTACTGGGCAGAACAAGGGCTGTTGGATACAGAGTGGTTAAGGCAGTTTTGAGCATCTTTAAGTGGGTTTGTGTGACGGTAAATGGTGCTAACGTACTGTTAAAAGAAAAGGTGCTTACACCATGTAGGCTTCGCTTACCAGTATGCAAATCTGCTTAGCATTCATACTGCAGGAATGCTGAAACCTGCTAAACATGGCTCAGCCCTGGTAACCAGTGCTCACATTCCGGTTTGATAAAATAGCAAGGTAATGACATCTCTAATATGTGTATTTAATTCCATGTACTTAACATGCGTCTATGTGCTGTCATTACAGTAGCAAGGGGTGTGAGTCTACTGTCTGGGACACTTGGGTATATATGGCTTGTACAACACTCTTTTCCATTTGAATGTGTTTCATGCGTGGGTAGTATCCCAAGTTATATGCAGTCACACTGGCATGTATTGTATCATTACGTTACTACATTGACAGTGCATTCACAAGTAAGAGTAGATTGCAGATTGTAGTCCTGGAACCAAACACTCCTGGATGCAAAGATGGACTCTGAGTCCTGACTATCATGTTCTTGGTGTGTGAGCTGTGTGTCATTTAGTATTTGCTACTGGATATTGATCTGACATGTGAATATTAACTGTAGACTACTGTGTGTATACGACATGTGATTGAGGGCTGCTGTCATGTAGTAATGGCATACCTATCAGTGTCAGACATCTGATAACACAGTCATCCTACTGCATAACCAGTTGGCTATCTGATGTCTGTCTGTCCTCTGTACAGATGTGCAGATGTCAAGACTCCATCTTGGCTGCATACAGACAATCTATGCTTGAGTGATACTGACATGTCTGCACAGCTGTGTTATGAATGCCACAGCTAGAAATCCACACCCTGTACACACCACATGCCATGGATACCTCAACTACACTACCACAGTCAACAGAACATGCTTGAGGCAGACACTGAACATGTTATGTAATACATGTTGCATACATGTCAACTGGAGCACCTCACTGGCCCTCTGCAAGAGGCAACCAGATTATTGGATGTTGCATGTAACTCTCACCCTGAGGATCACCCCTGTGGTATCTGTTGATAGATGGCCTGCTGGCACATGGCAGGTGGCATGATACCACTGTACACACATCCCCTACACTTCCCATCTCTCCATGGACAATACCCTGGTACACACCTATGAACACCTGCACCGATGGATCCCAGTACTGACAAATGTGTACGTGTGCATTACTGAGTATAACAGTATCTGTGTGTTTGTAGATCTGTAGTTGATAATACCCTGAGGCCCTTCATACTCACCGCACCCCCCATTGCCATAGTTAGATGTGGCTGCTGCTGTACCAGACATTACATGTAGCTTGTTACACTCTTCACCCTAAGGGCTACCTGGGGCTTGCAGTACCAGCACAACACTGTTGTACAAATGGGTTGATAGGCATGTGATACCCTCTGAGTTCTGGCAAGTGTGTGTATATGTGCATGTGTGTATATTTGTAGGATACAGCATTCTGAGGCCACATTCTCCTAATACAATATGCCTTGCCACATAGTATTAGGGATAGTGATGTTGCTGACTGTAGGAGAGCCATGACAATGCATCACCCTACTATCCCTGTGGCATGTGCATTAGATGCATATCCCTGTAGTAGCACTCTTGGGATAGACAAGATGTTATATTGCAATCCTGGTCAATGTGTGATGGTGAGTATGTCAGAGTATTATCATGGGTTTCAGTGCATACAATTTCCACTGTGGGGTGTGGGTGCTGGGTATACTGTCTTGACACCATGGTACCTCCAGAACATGTCCCATGTTCCACTGTATGGGGACCACTGTCACCATCAACCATACAGGTAACTGAAAACACTATCCAGCCCAGTTATGCACGTGCTGTGTGCAACTTATCTGTAACAGAATGGACACACTGACAAGGTAGTTAGCACTGATACGCCCAGGTCTCTCAGATGTGTGTATGACTGTTATGTGTTTGTCAATGTGTATATGACAGTATGCCACACTATGTATTGCCCATAAACAACATGTACATCCCCCATTACCATACTGCACAGGACTGGGGATGTTCTTCACATAACATGTAACCTGGGACACACCTCATCCTAAAAGCTGTGTGGTGTGTGCAATTAAGGCCACACACATCAGTAGCACTACATACCTAGGCAGGGGTTCTAGTCCCAGTGTTGCCAAGTAAGACTGTGTGTGTATGTAGAGGAATCTAGTTCTGTTTGCAGAATATACATGTCCCAGGAGGTCATCTGTCTGAGAACTGCCTGGCAAATGCTAACATTTCACAGGTGACATCCTGTGGAAATACATTCCATCACAACTAGTGGTAGATGTGTAAAATGCCCTCTTCCCCACTGTATAGGTATGCAGCGATACTGGGGTTGGTATATATAGGTGGGTGTGGCTCTTGTGGACACAGCCACCATCATTGCAGTTACTGTTGAGTGTATGCCCCCGGCTTAGCTGGCTGTAATACTGTACAGTTCATGTTAACAGGTTAAATAGTTGTCTATCACACTAACTGCAGTTCTACAGCAGCTCACACCCTCCAAAGGGTAGGGCTGTGCCACCCACACCAACACACCTATGTTTACCAAGTTGAGGATTGCACTACATTTGGGAAGGGGACATATACCCTACCAGTACCATCATCAATGACATTAAACTAGCAGACTGCTTATTTCCCAATGTGTTGTTGTGCCTATTATGTCCTGGTGGAATTACATAGGCTAAAATGGGTTCCTTACACAGGTACATACATCCATGTGTACAGTAGTCTCTGTGTATTGCATCAACACCAAAGCCTCTGTGTGTGTTATACACAAACATGTGGTATGTAACACCCAGTACACTTACCATTGTCCACTGTAGAAGGGCTGCTGACATCAGCCACCATGCACTCACCTGTATACACCCCCAGACCTATCAGCCATGTGGCACATGCAGTAACTGTTATGCAAACCTGTGGCATGTGTTCACCTGTACCCAGGATATGGCACAGCCAAGGTGTCACTACAGTGCCATACCCCTTGTAGGATACAACAGCAGACCATCGTCCTGCTGACACATGGCCACCTACAACACAAACGGAATACATTATGGAGACCGCAATCACTCAGGTGTTAATAGCAGCTATAATGCATCATTGCTGGACAGCTACACTTCCTGACATGTAAGCATTAAAATTTACTGCTGACAACATGTTACACAACATTACATTGGTACACCATAGTACAGTCACCCTGTGCATCAGAACCATATTATCCTGTCCCTGACAAACGTATGGCTCAGCCTAGGTCTCTGGCAAACCAACAACACACTCCGTGCATATGATGATACCTGTGCCATACATTTGACACCATGTGTGTGAGTGAGGGGGTTTAATTATTAATTGGGCTGTTGTCATGTGGTGTGTGTAGGTATGGGGTTGCCCTAGCTGTGTTGGTAATGTGTGTGTGTGTGTGTGTGTATATGCATGCACGCAGTTCTGTCATGTGGCTGCCCTATGCAGGGGTTTGTTGGACTGTGCATATGATGATACCTGTGCCATACATTTGACACCATGTGTGTGAGCGAGGGGATTTAATTATTAATTGGGCTGCTGTCATGTGATGTGTGTAGGTATGGGGTTGCCCTAGCTGTGTTGCTAATGTGTGTGTGTGTGTGTGTGTGTGTATATGCATGCACGCAGTTCTGTCATGTGGCTGCCCTATGCAGGGGTTTGTTGGACAGCTGCAGACTGTACCTGGCAGGGTGTGCAGTTCACCATTTCTGGCCATGGACACGAGAACTGTGCCTCCAGGGGTTCCACAGGCACCACCAGGTACAAGCCATGATATGGTACTCTCCCCTGATGATGACATATGTCCGCTGGATCCAGGTCCCTCTTGGGACTGGCTAGGGCCATGTGCACGTGGCCTGCTGTGGTGTGGTGTGGACAGCACCCCCTACAGTGCTGGGGCTGGTACTGCCACTACAGGAGTGACTCTGTGTTCTGGCATGTCTATGTTGACCTCCAGCTGTTGGTGTTGCTGGCCTATTTCCATGTGGCCGTCGCACCATTCCCACCATATGCTCAATCACAAACATTCCACGGTCGAGGATTCCCACCATTTCACCCAACCGTCGATCCATGACCTCTGAAAAATAACTGAGGGCACCTGCAAGATCATGGATGTTGTTAGTAACAGCTGAATGAGTAGCCCTCTGCAGCCTCAGAGCCTGTCTGGTGTACCATTCTATATGAGCCTGAGCCTGTGCCTCCATCATGACCTGAAACATGCATCTGGTTGCACCAGATGTGGCACTTCTGCCAGGGGCATGATGACCACCAACCCTCCAATAAGCACCCCTGTACATCTGCCTATGTGGTATCCCACTGGACATCCGGCTATGGCTGCTGTGTCCGGACACACATGCCATAGATACCACAGAGTCCTGTTCCATGCCACCAACCACCAACTGTCCCTCAGCTATGGCCACTTGTGATGAGGTATGTATAGGCAATGTGACTGTGTGCGGGGATGGGGTGGATAACAGTGGGATGGCAAATGATGGCACAGCTTCAGCCCCTGACAACTTCACCTGTGCCTCAACACACCTATCATTTTCAGTGTCTTTATGGACACCAACATCAGATCACCTGCAGGAGGGACCCTGACCCACCTCACCACCTGTGAGGGGAAAACAAGAAACATACTTTAAGACCTGTATGTCATTGCTTAACAGTACACACACACACACACACACACACACACACACACACACACACACACACACACACACACACACACACACACACACACATAGACACGCACACTGACATTCCACCATACTACTTACCTGTCCCTATGTTTACAGAATGTCCCTAGTTTTTCTCTTATTTTCCCCATCCTGCATCAATCTTGAATAATTACAGTCAATAAATAATAATAATCATTAATGTATCATTCTTCTAATTGCTCAGAAAAGTGATCACAAAACATGAACTGTTACTCCATTAACACTTTAACTTGATTGGAGTCATTTTTTCAAAGACTCCCTGATGTCATCAAGTGCTCACCTTGGTTTTGTCCAAGAGGTCTTGAGCATGTCCCCATATGTTATGGGCTACTACAGTCAGTCAAAATTGTTGCACTGGAGTTTCATACTTAACTATTGTTCAGTAGATGCAAGATCTGTTGCTCTATTAACTTTTTATGTGGACTAAAGTAATATTTGGAAACACTCTCTAGTGTTGTCTAGTAATTCCTCAATGCATCTTTAGTGCTGCATACTTGGGTATTCTTTCACCTTTCTGCTCAATGCAATTAAAAAAGTATCCCTGGTGTCTAGTTTTCCCTCCCAATGCATCTTTCATGCTGCAGACTTTATTATTCTATCAGCGTTCCTGTGATTACATTGCATAAAAGCATTCCTGGTGTCTAATGTGTCTGTCCATGTCCATCTACTGTATGATTTCTAAGGGAAGTTGAGAGGTATGAACAACCCCACACTCACACATGTGCATACCTGGACACACACACATACACACATGCATTCTACATACATCAACCCCCCACTCCACCAGATAGCACTTATAGACAAATTCACTCCCCCCACACACACTTACAGGTGAGGTTGCACAAAGATATTACTCATAAACCTCTCATTATCTATCTGTCAACACGCATGACATATGGCACTCAACAGCATGCAGTGCAGCTATAGTCAACTCCTGTTACCAACATTATACATCTCTGTGATGCATGAGTTATGTTAGTAGGTGATGCCCCTTCCCCGAGAACACACTGCACCCATGTACACAATATTATCATACACCCGTTCGGCACCCTGGCATGTACTGTGCACCATACCTCACAGGTGTACACACCATTGCTGAATGTGTATATGTGTGTCAGTTATGTTTGCTCTGCTGCTCATAACCCCTATGTGTTTATCTGACACATACCTGGGATGATATGTGGACAGATGTCATTTGTGAATGCCTGATGTCTGATTTGCAGATCTTATCATCAGCTGTGTATGTATTGCCAATAAAATACAATAACACTGGCAATCTTCAAACCTTATCATGGCTATAGGGAGTGTACACACCCTTATTGATATGGCACCCTCTTCCCTGATATGCCATGGGGCCACATTACTGCATATGTTAACATTACACGAACCTGATATGTGACATATGACCTGTGCAATCAAATGCAGTATCAAACAAATAGTTGTGCAGATGCTGATAGAGATGCATACAATTTATGGGTGCATATGTGTGCACACCCTTATCATGATGGTTTTGTTGCACCAACTGTTATGTGTACTACAGCAGTCACTATTCCTGGAAGGGGTATACTAGCATGGGCCATCTGCATTTGTCAGTATTTGGTCACTCTGCCCTACAAATGTTGCCCAACTCTGCATGATTGCAAGGTCAACTCATGTGCACAGCCCTTGGAGGTCACATAGTGTCGTCACTATTGTTGTGGAGTCAGGGTTATGTCTGCCACAATTCATGACCCTGACTGTGTGCAGATACATCCATTCTTAGTGAGCTTTGGATCTCTGCTTCAGTGCACTGTTGTGTTTCAGGATGACACCCCCTCCCCATCCTCAGCCTTTTTGCAGATGCATGACAACTATGGCCTACACATGTGTGTCATTTTGCAGTGTCCCAAACTCTGAACACCATGTGTACTGGCCTAATCCCTGCTAACGAATGGCAAATATACCAGTGTACACTGGCACCAGCAAGGTACAGATGGGGACGGTGGGCCTGAGGTGGAGTGAGGTGTTGGTTGTGCAGCACATGTACCTTAATTGATACTGTCTGTAGGCTTCCAACTTGGTCTTGGTACACCAGTGCACATTGCAATGCATGCCTTTGGGGGACTTTTGCTGCTATGCATACACTACCTGTAGAGAGCCATGGCTGATGTTTCCTGTGGTACAAATGTCCCATCTGATTACCCTAACCCATGGTCCACACTTATGCAGAGTCCAGGCAATTGCCAACACAGGTACTGCACAGCCAGTACTTGCTAGACATTCCTGAAACTCCCTCAGTGTTGTGGCATGTTACTAGGTAGCTTGCATGACCAGTTTGCATCATGTGTCATCATCTTTCTTGAATGGCCTTCAATTTATTTTCTACAATAATCCTGTCCCATACATCCTCACCACATACATGACTGCCTGCACTGTTTGCCATGGTATATGCAATGGTGAGGTAAGGCTAAATGTCCAACTCCTGGGTGCTACCTTTTTGGTATGGGATCCATTCCATGGCTTGTAAGATGTGTGCAAGCCATGGCTGCCTCTCTTGCAGGTAAGTAGGCACATTTGATGGCAAAACGTCTTGGACAGCAGACCATTTCTTGGTGTGACATTGAGGACCTGTTCTTGCTGGAAGGTCCATAGTCATGAAGAGTGCATGCTGTCAGTACTTCAAACACTGCTTCCACAATATGTTATTTGGAGTGTATGCACACATATGCTTCCTGCGTTTGTGAAGGTATGTATTTCCCATATTTGCTGTCCTAACATAGGATTCCATATTACACATTCATTGCTCATGTTAGGACCACATTACAGGTTGTAAGGGTTGTGGAATGCAATATTGAGATATGCCACAGTGTAGATCTGTAGCAGTTGCCATTGTTTGTTTGTGTCTTTCGGCTTTTCCTGGTTAGGGGTCGCCACAGGGGGAACTCCGGTCCGCTAATGATTGGCAGTAGAGTTTTACGTGCTGGCTTGCTGGGCCTAATGCACAACCTTCAACAAAGGAAGGCCCATTCATGCATGTCACCACACAGAAGATGCTCTAACTGAGAATCGAACGGGCAAGGTATATACACTGCTGTAGCACTGTATAAGGGTGATGTTTCAGACATGTCCCTACTGTAGGCCATTTGTCCCACCATTATGTTCATCTCTGTGCACACATCTTGCAATGACAGGTTGTTAGTTATATTGCAAGACTCTTACATACCCTTCAGATACACCACCATGGTGACAACTGTGATGCAGTGCAATTAACAGCAACAATAAGTGAACATGTACTGCATGCATTATGGGTAGGTGTGTTAATTGTGTGCATGGAATATACCATGGCCATAACATGACTGGTATATTGGCAAACCTGAACAAACACCATACTCACCAGCTACAGGCTGCTGTTCAGGAAGTATACCAGAGGGACCTACATAGTTGTGTGAGAGATGTGATGTCAGTAGCCACACCTGTGGCATTGGTACAGGGTGGGAGCAGCATTACAGTACATCAACAGTACAAACCCACAATACTACAGATTATGCACGTCTATTTATTACTACAACGCAGCAACAGACTATATATATTTCATCTCACATATGCATGATTAAACTCTACAGATGCAGATGGATATGCAACAGTGGTCTACTGATGTGTCCTGTGGCCTTACCTGCACGCTCCTCAGCCATTGTGTGGGTAGCACCCACCTCCAATATGCTCTCTGCTGGATCTTGTGTTTATAGGCAGGCAGGTGTCCTGAGGCTGGTGAGGAGCTCCTCAGCATGTGTCAGGGGGGACTGGATGGCATGACCCCCCCCATGTTAAGCTGGTCCCTCCTAACCACAGCAGCATGCTGACGGGCATGGTGGAGTAGATCAGTGCACCGATGTCAGACCTGCTCATAACTGCGGTTATGCAGGCCGACATCATTTACCCTGTGGACAAGATCATTCCACAGGGTGGTCCTCTCCTGCAGATCATGGGCTGTATGTCCAAACAGGGTATGGTAGTGCTGCACCAGGTATGTAATGATGACATCATTCTCCAGGGCTGTGTAGAATGGAAGTCTCTCCGAGACATTGTGCCCGAAAGACATAAATAGGAAAACAGGTCTGAGGACCTCATACTGCAAGGATATAATAGTTGTTAATACACTTCTATGTCTCCCCTCCACCATATCTACAACAACAATCTTATCACACAACTCAACACGTATGTCTACAGAAGACCTATCATTGGGACATATATCTTATTATACAATAATTTGTGCTATGTGTTTGTAGTCATGTTCCATGTTGAAACACTATCATTGGTGGCCTGTTACAAACAATGTCACCTACATGCCATTGTAAGGCCCACTATGGGTCCATATATGCATGTGTTCTGTTTGCTATGTGACTGCTGCACATCTGTTGTTTTGTGTTAATGGGGATATCTATGCATGCTGTTATACATAATTCTGGAATGTGTGGACTTTTACTGCCCACATATGTTCTATAACAGTGACACAACAGCATGTTTGGGAAGACAGTTGCCAGCAGAACCACCTGTCCCACCTCATTTTCCATGTTACCAGGCCACATCACATCTGGGACCCACCCTGGGACCTCATCATCTACTGGTTCTGCTACCTTCAGGTGGAACCACCTCAGGGGATGGTGCTCACCCCCCCCCCCGGAGAACACACAGACAGAATCCTATCACCTGAAGGCAGGTCCAGGGTCTGGTGCATAGGAAGCTCTACAGGGACTTGGGGGATGTGCTACACCAACTTGAGGCCCTCAGTACAGAATCACAGGATCCGCATGCTCCTCCTGCTCAGCCCCCAGCCCAGGCACCTTCAGGATCATGAAGATGCAGTTGTGACTGCCCATGGGTGGGGACATTGGTTCCATTGTTTCCATATGGGGGCTCATGGGCTTCCACATTCAAAACAACACTCCCCATCCAAGGTGTTTACCCACCACATGTGTCATATACCACCCTTGTATGCTGTCTTGTCTGTCTTCCAACCCAACCTACCTCCCCAAATATACCTACTATACTTCCCCAAAATACCAATTCCACCTTCACAAACAAGGGCAATGTGTTCCCAACATGGATTTCACACCAGACACTACTGTCCATTATATATATGTGTGTGTGTGTGTGTGTGTGTGTGTGTGTGTGTGTGTGTGTGTGTGTATATTGATATGTGTGATGTTCTCTCATACATATCATGCAGCTCTGTCATTGAACAGTAGCAGACATGTATTTATATATATAATATATATATAATATATATATATATATATTATATATATGTGTGTGTGTGTGTGTGTGTGTGTATATTGATATGTGTGCTGTTCTCTCATACATATCTTGCAGCACTGTCATTCAACAGTAGCAGACATGTATTTATATATATAATATATATATATATATATATATATATATATATATATATATATATATATAATATATGTGTGTGTGTGTGTGTGTGTCTATATCTGTAGACATACATGTATATATATATATATATATATATATATATATATATATATATATATATATATATAGTGCATTCAAACATCAGGTCCACACTCTCTAACTCTCCTTCCTTCACAGCTGCACTGTTCTGCCTTGCTACAACACAGACAGGTGTCACATGTGGACACAGCCTAACATTAGGGGGGTATATATAGGTACAGATTACAGGTAAGCCTGTCACACACCTATGGCATTTCTGCATGCTACATTACACGTTAATGTGACTGTCCTGCAAGTGGTGGGCTCTGAAACTCATGTGTCTATCATAACGGCATTACTTCCACCACCAGCTATTGGCCACACTAATATACATGTCTTGCAGTACACAACACACACTATGATGGTTTACATCTTGTCAGTGCTGATCTGCACAGTTGACAGGTATGACCCACTGCCAACAGGGACAGACACTATTGTCCATAGCAGTTGTTCAGCAGGACATCATTACAACAACTCCTGAAGGCACATATAAATCATTCCTTGTTATCCATCCCATTATTATAGACCAAGTACTACATTCAATTACATGCATATATGTTTCACATACCTGTTGTAATATTGCCGTCTCTTCTGGATACAGTTTGATGTGTCCCCTTAGTTATGTGGGGATGTTTGTAGGTTCAAGTTTGTGAACAACTTTTTATTTACTGGTTGTTTGCTTGTTTTTTTTTGTTTGTTTGTTTGTTTTTCTTTCTCTCTCTCTCTCTCTCTCTCTCTCTCTGTATCTCTCCACTTCATGGATTAAGCTGCTTTGAATAGATTGCAGCATGAATTTTTGTAGGTGATGTACATGATCAGGTGATGGCCTCTGCACCAATCAGTGTCCACCACTTGCTTCCTGCATGCAGCCAGCTGTGTAGTACTTCCAATTATCACTGTCATGGCAACCCACTACTATAAATTACTAAATCATGTGGGCATTATCCTTTTACCTTTCCTGTATGGAGGACATCCTTCCTGTGTGTTGGCAGCAGTGTTACAGACAACAGGTAGCAATACCTCTTACAAAAGGACTTGCAGACACAGGCTAACTACATATTTGTATAAGGTTCCAGACCTACAGACACTGTGAGTACTGTTGCTATATGCATTGTATACCACTAGTTTTACAGGGTTTGTGTGTACATACTAGTTTAGCATGGAATGCAGTCTGTCTGATGTGGGCCTATCCACATGATGGCCAGAGGCTTGGCAGTTATGTTTTGTCTGTTCACCACACAGGTCTTGTCTCAGATATATCACTGGCATTCTGTCTGTTGAGTGCTATCAGTACATGGCTACATTCATTTGTGTTTCTAACTTCATATTCCTGAATAAGGGTATGTTGCAACCAATCCTGTAACACCAGCAACTTTCTAAGTGTATAACAACAATATTGCAAATATGGCCCTGTGTTCCAGCCTCTATCCTCACCTATATACCAGGCTTTGTCCATATGTCATGCAGTAAGAGGTTGTTAAGTATTGGCCCATCATTATGTCATGCTGGCATTCCTGCCATCATTCCAATGATGTTGTGGACCATCACACATATTGTGGAGTAGGGTCCATATATATGTGGGCTACAGCTGGTCAATACATGTGTGTGTCCTTGTACAGTCCATAGGTCAGTGTATGTAACACTGCTATATGCCCCTGTAAGTCATTATATGAGGGAGGAGTATGCACCATATATAACCTAGGCTGCTACAACATGTGAGATATATCAGTATTAAGGCACCTTAAGGGATACGGCTGTACATTTTCATACATTTCACCTTAGGAACATTGGTGGGCTAGTGCTTATTATTTTACAGACAGTTCTGTTTGTCAGTGTGATAGTGATGCTTTAAGTTAAGCATTGTTATGTGACAGATACATCTTAATTGTGATAATGTAATTCTTTTCCCCCTAGGGGTTGAGTACAGAGTGTAATTGGAGGCTGCTGAACTACATCTGCATTACTTACTGTTGATTGATTCTTATCTTGTGGGCCAGTGTTGCTTTACTGTTGTACTACTTGAAAGCCTTGGCCTGGACAGTAACATATGTTATGCTTTCAGATTACTGTATAAAATGTTTTGCGTGAGAATTGCATTACTCGGTGTGTATTTCAAACACCTAACAGCTATATGACATGGCATATACAACTGAAATAGTGCACAAATAAACAATTCTTATGTATGCAAACCTGTGTGTGGTGTCACATCCTTTGACTTCTCTGTGGGTATATGTTTCATGCAGTAATTGTCTTTTGTATGAGAGAATCAAACACTGTCCATTTTAAAAGGTGGCAACAGTAGGAATACTGGCTGTTCAATATGCTGTGCACCCTCCAAATATATATATTCCTATACACCTCTCTACATAATAATATATGTATATGTGTGTGTATGTGTATATACATATATATATATATATATATATATATATATATATATATATATATATATATATATATATATATATATATATATATATATATATATATGTATATATATATATATATATATATATATATATATATGTGTGTGTGTGTGTGTGTGTGTGTATCTGCATATGTGTGTGTGTGTGTGTGTGTGTGTGTGTGTGTGTGTGTGTGTGTGTGTGTGTGTATGTATCACTGGAATGTTTACTGCTTCCACATTGTACATTCCCTATGATATACAGACTGTTCTGTATGATATGTTATTGATACCATCCTAGCATCGTACAGGTGAGAGGGATAACTGTTGACTTCTTGTGGATATGTTGTGTAGGGTCCTGGGTATGAGACTTGCAAGTGTTGGTATTGTGTTGCAAGGCTGATCTGTTTGGCTGTGGAGGAGGGGATGATATCATTAATTACAAGAGGTACTTAAAATGGGTCCTCTCACCCCCCCCAGTAATGGTACCGTTGGTGATATATGTATCTGTTGTGTTCTTAGATATATATATATATATATATATATATATATATATATATATATATATATATATACATATATAAATACATTTCCTCTACTGTTGAATGACTGCGCTGGATGATATGATTGAGAAAACATCAGAGTTATTTATACTTGACATGGCTTAGTGGTAAATTTCTTTGGCTATGGTGTGCAGGCTCCTGCGTTCCAGACTTGCAAAGGCTATTTCTTTTGTTGCTGGGCAGAATAAGGGCTGTTGGATACAGAGTAATTAAGGCTCTTTTAAGCAGTTGTAAGCAGGTTTGCTCAGGTTTGCGTGATGGTAAGCAATGCTAACTTCTGGTTAAATATGGTTACAGACAGTTAGCCTCTATTTTGCTTATCCTGTGTAGGCATTGCTTACCCACACACAAACATGATTAAACCTGCTTACTGCTACTTAAAAGTGCTTACTCCCACTTACCCCCATGCTAATTTCTTTAAAAGAAAAGAAAAAGGGGTGATAGGAAAATGGTGAAAAAGGGGCAAAAAAGGGAATGACAGTAAGAAAATAGCTAGGGATGTGCAGGACGGGTGTAGGGAAGGTCCATAGCTGCCCATTTCTTCTACAGCAACAGCTGTGCATATACACTGATTTGGAGGTAGATTTGGACACTAAAACCCCTGAGAGAGGGGTGAGGACAACAATAATATGTTGTGATGCCAATTAGACCAGATTACATGTGTCCAGTGGACACGTGTAAAATGGACAGCTATATATGGGGAATATTTTTTGGGAACAGATTGCCCTTTTTTTCTTTTTTAAGGTGAGAGTGTGGTGTTGTGGGGAGGATAGTAGGTATATTTGGGGAGGTAGTTTGGGTAGGATGACAGGTAAGACAGACAAGACAGCATACAGGGGCAGTATATGACACATGTGGGGGTAAACACCTTGGATGGGGTGGGGTGTTTGGAAGTCAGAAGCCTATGAGCCCTCAAATGGAAACAGTGGGACTGAGGTCTCCACCCATGGGCAGTCACCACTGCACCTTTATGGCCCCAAAGGTGGCTGTGCCGGGGGCTGGATAGGAAGAGCAGGCTGACCCTCTAAATGTGCCAAGTGGCCCTCAAGCTGGCGGAGCTCGCCATGCACCAGACCCCGGATCTGATGATGGGTAACAGATTTCTCTCCGTGCCTGCTCCTGGGGGGGCAAGCCCCATTCCCTGAGGTGGTTACACCCAAAGGTGGTGCAGGACCAGCGGACAAGGAGGTCCCGGGTTGGGCCCCAGACATACTGGTGCCCAGTGCCATGGCCAGATGAGCTGGGAGAGGTAGGTAGCTCTGCTGGGACTGGCCTTCCTAAACGTGCTATGGTCTTTCAATTTTAAAACATATGTGGGTTAGTAATACTCAACACATTCCAGGATTAGGTATAAGCATTCATAGATATTCCCATTAACCCAAAACACCAGATATGGAACAATTGCATAGCAGACAGAACACATGCATATATGGAACCACAGTGGCCATTACAATAGCATACACGTACACTGATGGCAGCATGCCAGCAATGTGGGAGTATTTCAACATGGCACATGCATAGAAACAAATTTCAAACAATAGGACATATGTGCCAACAGCAGATTTAATAGTACACATACCCAATGAGTTGTGTATTTAGATTATTGTTGCAGATATGGTGGGGGGAGAGAAAGATGTCAATTAACTTGTATATCCCTGTAGTTCTCATTCCTTTCTTTGTTAGTGCTGTAATTTGTACCTTACAGGTATTATTACACTACCCTATGGCCTTAGTTTGGACAGTAGTATGGTTGTAGACAACTATATACATGAACTGTGTTTTACCCGCAGTATACACCTCTTACCTGGTATACCTGTGGAGGTATTGTTAGTTAACACTATCTGACTGTTTCTACGCGTATTCCCAGATTCCAGGTTGATGTTATGCACATACCTCTCCATCTCTTATTGCCCACACTCTGGGCAAGTCTTGAAAACATGCAGGTGGAATTGGGACATATTTTGATAATTGCCCTCATAAACATTTGGTGAGTTGCTACAATGACAGGTTTGTTTTCATATACATTTTCTAAATATTTACAGGTCTGACAGTCAGTTATATGTCATTAAAAGCTGCCTAAATTTCAGAGGTCATCACACTGATTTGCCAGGGGGACAGGGTAACAGGCAGAGAATATGGGCCAATTATCTGGGCACTCTGAACAAATCTGTACAATTAAGGGGTATGATTCTGCATACAGCTTACTACCACTCGCAGGATTCGAACCAGGGCTGTGTCTGCTAAAAATAAAACAGCACACATCCCAATTGACTGTGCTATTTAGATATTGCTATGTAGCTTTTCACTGATTTCTATCTATAAGTCTCCCATGGTTTTACAATCTGACCTTGTAATTACAACAGTCTTATACAGGGATTCCTAAACATTTTTATTATGTAGCACAGTGAGGGTGACAGTGATGCGTAATACATTATTATACAGAGAAACTGCAACACTAACAATGCCATGCAATACCAGACTAAACAGTACCAGTCCAGGATTTCAATCTTTTATTTCCAGGCACAGTTTTCTTATCTGACATTCCTGTGGAGGGAATGTTTGTTAACACTACCTGAATTTTGCCACACATATTACCAGATTCCATATTATTATTATGCACATACATCTCACTCTGTTACTGCACACACTCTGGTCATAGCTTCACAACATGGGGGTAAAGATGTAACATCATCTGCATATTACTCTCATATAACATTTTGGTGAGTTGCTAGAGTGACAGGTTTGTTCTTATAGATATATTTCTGATGGTTATGATGTCTGACAATCAGCTGTATGTCATTATTTGCTGCCTAAACTTCTGGGATCATCCCACTGATTTGCCAGGGGGACAGGGTGACAGGCAGGAAAATTAAGCCAATTATCTGAACTTTCTGACAAAATCTGTACAGTTGAGTGGTATGATTATGCATATAGCTTACTACCACTCCCAGGATTCGAACCATGGCTGTGTGTATTAAAAATATGACAGTTTACGTCACAGTTGAGTGTGCTATTTGGATTGTGTTGTTTATGTTTTCGCTGTTTTTTATCTAAGCTTCCCTCAGTTGTACAATATGACCTTGTGATTACAACAGTCATATACAGACATTCCTACACATTTTATTTATGTAGCACAGTGTGGGTAACAGTGCTTAATACAACAGTACTATTAAGAGAATGCAACACTACACTACCATATAATACCAGAGTAAACACAAGCAGTCCAGGACTTAGATCTTTATTGCCAGGCTGTTAAGCTTTTATTTACATACAACCTATATGAGACTCCTCCTGCCATATTGTCTAGTTTATTCAATACATCCCATACACAATACATGTTTTATACTGGCAATTTATTTCTACTACTATTAGATTTATGTCTTATGACAGTGCATGCAAGATAATTACTAACCTGCCTCACAATGCAGCCTTTGCAGCCTACATGCATGGGCTTCCTGATTCACAGCCCACTCCACTGCAGCTGTCAGAGACATAAGAGGAATATTTAGCCATACCTATCCATAATATACATGAGCTAGGCAATTATTAGACAGTTAGTAGAATGAGTACTTACACACTGCTGGGACATCACCCTGCCTAGCTTCTTGGATCCACTGATCCAGGAGCTCCCTCTTCCTCTGTTTCATGTCAGCATAGTGATGCCTGACCTGCTCACCAGTTCGAGGGATGCCAGTGGCACTGGTGAGGTCACAGGTAAGACGGTCCCAGGCTTCAGCTTTATATTGGGAACCCTGGTACTGGCCCTGCAGCAGTCTCTTATACCAGGAGTCCTGGCATGACCTTAGACACCTGGATGTCCCAGCGCTGGGCTCGGAAGCTCGATCCTTCCCTGACACCAGCCAGGAGGAAGCTGCAACAAGTTATGAGATGTATTCCCGCCTGTGGGGTTTAAATAGGGCTGATTTCCTGCACTTTGCCATGATTGGACAGTTTTGAAAATGCTAAGCTATGGACAAACCTGCTTACCTAAGTTTGGCATTGCATAAAGGAGCATACCAATGGGCTGGGCTACGCATTGCTTACACCTGGTAAGCAGAGGTGCGCAATGCTTAGAGTTGCTTATTTTTAAATTTGCACACTATTTGCTGTTTGGCATTGATTTATCATTCATTACATGTTATATATTTGTTTAGTATCTGTGACTCATGTGTACGTACACTGTATGGGGTACTTGTGTTTATCAGGGGATTTCACCACTTTATTACAATGACACCTCACATCTGGACTTAAGGCATTACTCCAGTTCACATATATATGTTATTTAGTAGGTTATACAGCAAAAAAAGTCATAAATTGCTTTCACATGGAAATTACTACAGTGAGGATCAAATCAGGAATGATTGCTCGTAAAACGAACACTCTCACCACTACACTATCGTAGTTTTGTTTCAAATTAATGTATCTTGCTATTTACCTTCTTGTGCCATTTAAGCTAGAGTCTGCGTAGCTAAGCAATGGGCAAACCCGCACAGCTACAGTTAAATTTAATCTGTTTGATAAAAAAAATTTCCAGTGTTATTTTATCTAGGAAGGGACAGGTTTCACTTATTGCTGTGGATTTCTGCATGCATCTGCACATTTGACAGAAATCCTGGTGAATATTTACTTAAACTGATATTTGTACGTGAATTTAATAGCTGTAAAACAATTTTTTTGCTTTCTAATCTGCCAGTGTATGTTAATGTACCCCAAATATATTGTCCAAAGGGTCAGTCTAGTTTTTATTTTTGAAGCCCATTTTAATGATGTTATGTAACGTACCTGGCTAACAAGCAAACCACAGCAAGAAAGTGTGCGGATGTGTTGAAACATTCACATGCATACATAACCTGTGATATTACACTAAGGAAATCTGTAAAGTTTGTTTCAGTATTTTATTCTTCATTGGTATTTGAAGCCCTTACAGATCAGAGATTCTTCACTGACATACCCCCACACATGCCTTGTCATCATTTATTCAGATGCGTTTGATACAGCGGCTGTCCATCAAGGACTACAACATTTCCATTTACTCTTCACAATCTTACCTGCTGTCTGCCTGCTACGTAAAGTGCAATAATGCACATAAGCACAAAGAGCCTCCTATTTCCCAATGAGATTATCTTAGATGTTGTCAGGTAAGTAAACATCACAATACTTGTACCAAATGGCAATTCTTGAGTACAGGGGCGTGTATATTGTGAGAGCTCTGCTCTCAGACACACCCCCTGCTCTCATCTACGCTCTATGTCAATTTAGGAGAAGAGGCAGCGTGCATTCATAACTATGCATGGCACGCTGCCGTGCTGCTCTTAAATGGTCATTTCCATGCAGGAATAGAAGCTTACTGAATCCTGGGGATAGTCTCCTCTGCTTTCATACGTGCATTCACTCACACAAGATCAGTCTCCCTCTCTCTCGATCTCTCACACATACAGACTCTTCTGCTTTCATACACGCATTCAGTCACACACGTAGACAGAAACATAAACACACTCATACACATACATGCATGCACACATACACTTTTTTCTCTTTATTTTTTTTATACTTACTAAACAGCAAAAGCACTGCTTAGCAAGTGTAAAGTAAGGACAGCTGTTAGTTTTTTTGCAGTCCTAACTCCACTGCAGGTTGATATGCTGCTTTGAAGCAGCAGAATCATTTTTCAGCAGACATTACTTGTACATTAATACCCTACTGGAGAACGGTGCTGATATACATTTTGCCCATTCTCTAACAAAGATGACTTCCTGGGTGTATGTGTGTGGTACAAGGGGCACTGACTTCAGTGATAATAAAGCAGTCCATATAATAAAGCAGGCTATATTATAAACCAGTCCATATACAGTGTAGTTCATGAGTTAATGGAAACTAGGTGAGAAATAGAAAGGTACTACTATTAAGTTATCTGGCTTTAAAAGTGTGATTAGGTATATCAGCTGGCAGTATCACAGCAGAGAAATATTTAGAGAAGAGTAGGTGAAGTTGGTGTCAGAGCGTGAGCAGTAGAGAATAGATGGAATTTTAATTTTCGGATGAATGTATTACTTTTGAGTTAATTTCCTGATATTGGCTAGCTGTACTGATTGATATTCTTGGAAATAAAAAATGAAGTATAGAGCTTAAATAATATCAGCTTCCTTAATTTTAATCCTGGTGTTCTTTTTTTTTTCATTTCTCTACCAATCTTTATACAGAAATTAGAAAAACCAATGTACTCTAATGAATAATAGTTTAAATTGTAGTTAACATGGATTTTTACTTTTTAGGATGTTTTAATAATTATGACCACTCAAGATTAATTCTTCAGATTATAATATTTTATACATACTTCTCTAGGTTAAATTGTATGCGTTGTCTGCTTTATTACTAACATTAAACCATAAATCTGAAAGAAGTAAATAGTACCACATTTATGTTCTACTAGATACCATGTAAAATGCCCTAACCTATCAAAGAGAAAGGAAAAAATGTAGAATGGCTCAGATGAACTGTGGCTGCTTGTAACAACTAACCGTGTTTTAAGCACTCCACTACTCTTTATGCAGCAGAACTATAAATGGCATTAAAGTAATTTCTCTCCTTTATGCAGCAGAACTATACATGGCAATAAACTGATTTTTCTCCTATTAATATACTTTTTTATAATAACCAGCTGTACAAAAACTGCATTCTTCATTCTGTGCCTTACATTGAAAATAAAAACATGAGCAAGCTGAGGTGAAAAAAAGTTCTGTCATTCAGTTTATATTACCTTGTATTCTATTTTTCCTCAAGAAATGTTTATCTAATACTTCATTTTGAATGTATTCAGTCTGTATTTCACAGCAGACACGCAAAGCATCTAAACTTTCTGTTCTGTATACGACTGTCAAAAATGAAATTAAAATAAACAAAAGTAAATTAAAATTAAAAAAAATATGATTGAATGCCCATGTTCAGTTATTTTCCCATCTACACAGGATTCTTGTGCTTCTAGGTTATGTGTGCCCGAAATAATGTAGTATAAATATTTATTTTTGCACTCCCTTGCCTATATATGAAATTAAAACACTCAAAGACAGCTATTAACAATGTATTGATAGTGCATAATAATTTCATGTTATTTATAATGATTTCTCAACTCTCTCTCTCTCTGTATCTGTTATTTTTTTTTTGTTTTTGTTTTTTTTTTTTTTTGCAGTTACAGCTGGTAATTAATTAACTTTCATAACTCTAAAATTTTAAGACTTGCCTACTTTTTTAAATATGTAATTGCCTGATGTTGAGTTTTTGTCTGCCAAATTTCATAAAAGAATCCATGTCATTTATGCTGAGACATGTTTCTAGAAAAGCTACAATGATGTAGAATCAGATACTTTTATGTATGTGTATAATTAACTACAAGACTGGTAAACAACAAATCAATTGGCTTAATGTATTTGTCTATAAAGTGTCTGTTTAAAAATTGATGTTGGTGTTGTAATTAAATGTAAACATTGAAAAATTTAAAAAAAAATCAATTCTTTCATTAAATTACACATTTCTGCAGTAAGTGGAAGGAACTAAATCAGGAAATAAATGTACATTTCCAGTACAGTCACAGAATTAGCAGTGTACCTCAGTGTCATGTACACTGCTAAAAAAACAGGGCCCGCCTTACCAGAGTCTGGCCCAGTTTGTGTACTGAAATTTAATGATGGTATATTGCCATCTTGTGGCAAATTTGCAGAATACAACAGCTAGCTGAATAAAGCAAATGGTATGATTAGTGCCTGAAAAATACTGTAAAATGAGGCTGCACAAGTAGAGGATATTAATAGTAGATAATAGAACATATTTATATCCAGGGTTTCTCTTTTTTTTCTTCAATGTATATATGCGGATAAATACTGCCTTTCAATGCAACTTTGTAACCATTTCCTTTTACACACTGATGAGCCATGCTGCAAAACTGGTTTGTTGTTTTGAACTGCTGCTGTTGCTATTCCTGTTTTTAAATTAGCCAGCTGAATATTTTGTGAATGCTTCATGTTATGGTTTTTTCACTTATGCTGTTTACAATTTGAAATGCTGGAGCTGTTGTTGGTACTTTATTTGTTCTTCCTTTGCACTGCTTTGCTATTCATGCACCGTTTCTCTTGGACGCTATATATATACATGCATGTATAAGGTTCCATGCATTTGGGCAAATTCTTTTGGTCTAAATTTAGAGTTTATTCATTTGCCCTAACAAAATTTGGTCTATACTCATTTGATCCAAATGAATTTGCTGTAATGTTGGATTTTAAGTATTACATTGATGCATGTTTTATAGAGTAATGTACTTTTTGAGCACATCCATTTAGTTCTGTAATACTGGTGAAAATGACTGTTGAGTTAGACTCCCTTAGACAGCTAAAGGTATGCTGAAAGTTGATTATAGGAGTTTGCTGTTTCCCCACTATTGTGCAGTCTTGGAGTTGGAATATATAATTAGAAGGGATGTGGGGGGTGCATGGGTGCTTGCTCCCCCTGCAAAAACATTTTGTTTATGATTTCAGTTTTATATTAAATGGTTTTAGATGAAGTAAATTTGGATGAATCAATATAGATCCTATATACATAAGTACACATATGCCTGTATAAAAAGTAGAGATATAGATAGGTTTAGCTATGTAAAGGATAATGTCAAACACCACTAATGTTTGCAATATCTGAAGCAGGAAGAGTTTGTAAAATGAAAAATATCTGCAACCATTAACCCTGTAAGCAAGGAGTCATGAAAAAACAGTATATGGCCCAGCAACCTTTTCAGTGCTGCCAGTCTTACTCAGAAATAATATCACACAGATATGTTTCAGTGTATCACAGCTCATCAACCTGCCAAGAATGATATAATCTTATTAAACTGCAGCATTTCCTGAAATCTAAATGTGGTGTTCTCCTAATTTGCCATTCTTTGCAACTGATACTTCACCCAGACTGCTGATGGTCCAGTATGACACAGTCTATTGTCTCACAATCACATCATTATTGATAGGTCTCTGCCAATTGTTCAAACATTTTCAGCAAGCCTTTCTCTGAGCCACTTAGCCTCAGTGATCTTTGCACTATCACTACTACTGTTGCTATGAGAAAGCAGAGATCTGTATGCAAAATAAAAAATAAAAACAACTTTAAAGCTAGACTTCATCTTCTCACTACTTACCTGAATTGCCAAATGCCAAAATGTCTACAGTTTTTCAGCAAACAGGTTCTAACACAGCCCTAACACATCAGCAAAAGAGTGTACTATAATTGCAACAAAATCCGGGCTTTGTTAAATCAGAAGAGTCAGAGGTTATCCCACCCCATGCCTTAACATCTGGTCTGAAAAAGACCTTCAGAGCCAGAGATAACATCTGGAGAAATTATAAATCCACCAATGATCTGGTAGCCAGAGAAGTATATGACATCATTAGAACTAAGTGCAAGAAGCTAACCAAACTAGCCCCCAAGAAAACTTCCACGGGCAAAGACAAGCCTTTCTGCAATAAAGCCCTTGTCTTGTTTTCAAGAGACAAGCAGTATAGCTGGAAATGCTAGGATTCTTACTGACATATAAGTTACATTACATTGTAAAGAAATCAGATTCTCGTTAAAGTAGTAGCTGATATATTTTTCACTTTTTATTCTCCCAGGAAAGTACAGCAGGCTCCCAAGTTACATTCACCTAGTAAAATTCAGAAGTGATGTTTGGTTTTCCAAAAAAAAAATCCTTTATGTATTATATATCAAGAAACTCTGGCTTTGATGGATTGTATTTCAAGTTCCTAAGAGCATGTTAGGCCTTTCTTGCCTTTTCATTGGTATATAGTATTGATACATCACTTTTCATTGGTATATATTATTGATACATCACTTTTCATTGATATATATTATTGATATATCATTACAGATATGCATTTTTATCTACTTTGGAAAACTGCAATACCCTTATAAAAGAAGAAGCTGTATGATCACATGTATCAGATTGTATGTCTACTCTACCTATCAAAAATCCTTGGAAAGACAATGGTTAGAGAACTAAAAAAAATGACATCTATGGGCTAATGTCGGGGCAACAACACAGGTTCAAGGGAGGGCACAGTGCTGATCTAATTATGTTCTCCATTACATAAACATTTAGAGTGTAACAGAATCAGATAATTTAGTAAGCATCATATTTGCTGAGTAGGAAAAAAACTTGATTCTATGGATCGCAGGAGGCTTTTGAATGACTTCATGACAAAAGATTGTTCTAAGCATATTCTAATGAGACTGCCATTAGAAGGATCAGAAATAATTCACAGAGAAGTCTTTCAAAGTGTTGATCAGCAATCATATTTCACATCCACTACCCAACCAAGAAGCAGTACCCTGGGTTTTACTGTTCCTCTCCTCTTCTCTTTATTCACAAACTACATTTCTTTCAAAATGATGTGCGTCTACATTATTTTATGGTGATTTGATTATATGTGTGAGCAATCTATTCCACACACTCATCAGTTCATCATTAAATCATGATCCAAATAGATTTACACGTGGATACTTAAGAAGAGTTTATACATCATTTTTTCAAAATCAAATCAGTACTTTGTGATACACCTAAAAAGTTAGCCACTGCTCCATGCACACTATGATATTGTAGATGACTCACTAAAGTTGTATCTAAGAATTTGATTTAACCTAGACCTATCGTTTATAAAGCATATTGAATGGAACTGTAAAAAATCAAAAACAATGTTTCTTGGCACAAGCAAATTCACTTTTTTTTCACAAATATATACCACTAGGTAAGGCTATTATAATTTGTATGTTTGAGTGTCTCTGCCTATAACTACAGCAAACTCCATGACAATACTAACATTTGCAAACAAAAAAGCCCTACAATTTTATGTTCAGTGCACGTAAATATAAGCATCACTGTCCATGTCTAGTCAAAGCTCTTAAATCAGCCTACCTTCTGTGTATGTTTATATTCAAGCTCCTACACAGATATCACCATCCATCACTAGAGAAGGTCCTGGTGTCTAAATTCCTGGAGGGAAACTTCTTATCCTTGATCTGCTTAAGGTGCTCCAAGCATCTCTAAAAAATAGTACCATAGCCTTTTTAACTTATTGTACCAAAGCCCAGAACTCAGTTCCTCCAACAGTGCAATCCACTGTAAAACCTACTACCTTTTCCATACACCTTGCATTTTAGCACAATGTGCATGTTACGTTACAGGTATTCAAAGTAACATCTTACCACCTCTTCATGATATGTTTACAACTTTAATAATTTTAGCATTCAAAGTATTACCTTAACTTTCAAAATGCTAATATTAGATGGTATTTGTTCTGCTTTATGTAAATGTTATTTATTACTGGTCCTTCATCTGTTTTATTTTGCAATTGTATTATTTTTTTTTATTTTCTCAGTATTGCAGCTGATTATTGCTGAAAGTTGTCCCTTATGATTGAGGCTGCCTACCTGAAAAAAAGTAAAAATAAAATAACCAAAATAAAACATTAAAGCGGATATTACTAGTAAATGCCTTGTGGAGCATCATCTGACAACTTTTCAAACACAAAATAAAAAATACAAGCACCTCTAAAGCAGCTACCTTAAAAACTGGTAGCAGAAATGATGTGTTGTGTCTTTGTTGATTACTGTCTAGAGATTAAGGACGAAAAAATATTTCATTGCTCTGTTGTATTTATAATATTCCACCAGATATCACATTTGCACCTAATGACCTTATTCAGTAGAGACTAACCTGTAACTGAGCATTAAGTGTGGCCTCCAAACACCTTGTTACAGCCATTTTAGACTTATGAAACAGTTTAGTGTTTGGTGGAATAAGGCAGATAAGTGGAACCGATCTTTTTGTGGGAAGGGGTGCTCAGAGTGGTGATGTGTCATTAATTTTGAATAAAAAATATTTCAGGTCCTGTGGTAATAAGGCACATGTCTACACAATCATGAATTATAAAGAATTAGGGTTATTAGCAGCTGTAAATATGTTTTGTATATAACCCATGGGGGTTGGGGATGGGTAATGCTAAAACATAAGCTTATATGTCAGGCCTGTTGGTCAAAAGTGGATTGATTTAACCTTGGGTGGCAGTTCTGGTATTACAATGACCTTTGTCCATTCGGGAAATCAGAGTGAATATAGATTTCTTAGGGTAATGATAGCAGTGGAAAATGTCATTGCATTGGTGAGAGGACATGGAACAAAATGTAGTGAGCTTTCACAAAGTAGAAATCCACATGATATTTTCAGTGCATTTCATTTATTTGCTTTTGGCGTTTCAAAGCCATAAATAATTGAGGACAATGAAGTGTACGTGTCAAGTAAGGAGAATTAGGTCAGCCTTGCTATGTTTGTTATATGGGAGCTAGGACAAATCATTGAACACCAGTTGGTCGATGGGCACAAATAACAGTATAGATTAGGAAGTGTCTCCTTTCTACCACAGTTGTGTGTGATCACCAAGTTAGGTGGATTTTGATGTTTTGGAATTCAATGTTGTGCAACTGACAGAATGCAAATCAAATGCAGTTTCACTGATTGTTTACCGTACAACTGTTACAGGATATTGCAGAATGTTGTGAATGTGAACATGTGCTACTTTTTTTTTTCCTTGGACTGGTAATAAATCCCATTCACACAATGTCTGCTTTTGTGAACCTTTATGGATGTTCTGTATTAGAAAATGTACCTGTACTTTGTGAGTGCTTTGACAACCAAGGTTTAGTAGATAGGATGAATTTTTTCACTAGGTAATGAAGATTCTTGAATACTCTATCAGTAAGCCAGCAGACAACAGCAGTATGGCAAGTATAATATGAACAACATGAAGAAACTCCCATGAATTTCAATGGCTCAGAAAGCAAGTGAATGTGTTCAGTTCTGAAAGCACCCATAGTAGCAGAATATAATGCAGGTGGCAGGCGTATATATTATATCCTACCACATGATTCCTCAGTGCAGATAAATAGTAACATTTTGGAATAAACTGTTGCTGATAAGTTTGTTTTAAATATCAAGTTTCTGTATTAGCTGCTTTTCCATTGGCCACATTTGTGATTGTGATTATAGCTATGATTATAATTGGATTGTTTTCTTTGTGCATTTTATTATTCAAAATACTATATTTCAGGCATTGTTTGTTTGTTCTTTTATACTGGGAAGTAATTTTTTTAAAATGTTCATGGGTAAAGGTATATTTTTTTCAGTAAAAATAATTTTGATAAAAAATGGTTAATTATCTTCTGCTTAGTGGGTCAGTAAGGCAAGCAAAGAGATTTACTTTCATTTTATCGTAGTTTTCAAGTCCCAAAGTAGCAAGAAGACTATTATATGGCTCACCAACAGTGAAAGGTTGGCCACAAATTATTCTACTTTTCCTAGAAAAAGATGTATATATCTTTAGAAGGATCACTGTTCCTGGTGGTACCAAAGTCAATCTCCAGTACACAGTGTTAGTCATTTTAATATGTTTCCATTCATCCTTTTAAGCAGTCTCTAATTATTGTCATAGCATTCATTAATAAAGAATAGACAGCACTGAAACATTTTCATATGCTAAAAAAATTGCAGACTTATATCCCACAGAAGTCATTAGGCATATACAGTATATGCAGCTACATATGTCTTAACAATGCAAGGGATAACACAGTAACAGACACAGCAAGTGTGTGTGTGTGTGTGTGTGTGTGTGTGTGTGTGTGTGTGTGTGCGTCTGTATCTGTGCCTTTGTGTGATTCATTGTCTGTGTGTGTGTGTGTGTGTGTGTGTGTGTGTGTGTGTGTGTGTGTGTGTGTGTGCGCGTGTGTGTGCGTGTGTGTGTGTGTGTGTGTGTGTGTGTGTGTGTGTGTGTGTGTGTGTGTGTCTGTATCTGTGTCTTTGTTTGTGTGACTCGTGTGTGTGTGTGTGTGTGTGTGTGTGTGTGTGTGTGTGTGTGTGTGTGTGTGTGTGTGTGTCTGTATCTGTGTCTTTGTTTGTGTGACTCGTGTGTGTGTGTGTGTGTGTGTGTGTGTCTGAATCTGTGTCTTTGTTTGTGTGACTCAGTGTGTGTGTGTGTGTGTGTGTGTGTGTGTGTGTGTGTGTGTGTGTGTGTGTGTGTGTGTGTGTGTGTGTCTGTATCTGTGTCTTTGTGTGACTCATTGTGTGTGTGTGTGTGTGTGTGTGTGTGTGTGTATGTGTGTGTGTGTGTGTGTGTGTGTGTGTGTGTGTGTGTGTGTGTGTGTGTGTGTGTGTGTCTTTGTTTGCGTGATTCATTGTCTGTGTATGTGTATATTACCATAAACCTTATAGCATTTTTCTATACTATCTTGACATTTGCCATCTTCTTGCTAAACAAGGAGGGGCTAGGCATGAACAGTTGTTAACAAAATAAAAAAAATATTTACAAAGTTAAGCGGGATGATGAGACAGAGGTCTTCAACTAATTCAGGTAGATTGTGGTGAGATGGTGGGGTGAAGCTAGAAATGCTGGTTCTGAGCTGCTTGAATGAATTATTACAGCCTTGACAAAATAACACTAGTGAGGTTTTGTTTGTTTCCTGACACTCATGCTGTCTGATGGATTCTGTTATTTTGTTCATGTGAGACATTGACTACATCTATGGGCTGGCTAAGAATTAAGTGACTAACCTATCCTACTAACATCACACTATACTCAGCAAAGAGACGGCTACAACTGAACATCTCAAATAGCATGAGACAACGTTTGTGCCTCCATTGAGTAATTATGTGTGTAAGTGGGGGGGGTCTGAACTGCGAATGACAAGTAGAAAGGTGTATGCTGATACAAACTACTGAAAAACTGGACCCCAATAATCCTCCTTTCTCTCTTAAACCAGTCCAAACTAATTATATACAAAACCTCCTAACTAAAATAAAACCATGTACTCCTGCTGCAAATCACTTACCTGGTGAATTTCTTAAACTTGCTGCTAAATCTATCTCTTATCCTATATCTATTCTTATTTACCACTCTATCTCTGAACAGTATGTCCCCCTGCTTTGGAAAATATCTCATGTCATACCCCTGCACAAAGGAAACCCCTCCTCTGAAGTTTCTAACTCTAGGCCCATAGCCATACTTTCTCCTCTTGCCAAAATCTTAGAAAAATGCCTACATAAACAGACATTAAACCACCTCCTAACACATAACCTGCTATCTTCTACTCAGCATGGCTTCTGGCCCAAACATAGTAATAACACCATAATAAGCAACAACAAAAGGTAAAGTTCAGGAACACCAAAGCAACACAACAGGACCAGTGTAAACCACGTTTATTAGCTTCCTCGCTCTCTAGCGCCTCGGCCACAGTAAGCCTTCAAGGAGTAAAGTATCAGATACAAAAAGCAATATATAAAATCACATCAATTAACCAACAAAATAATTATACAATTAATTAATAAAATTCATGTAAATTTATTGGTTTAAATCACACTTCTCCAACAACATTCTGTATTCAAACCTCTAGGCAATAAAGTGCCATATTTCAAAATAAAAACAGTTTCCTTTTTTAAAAGTAGTTTTGCTACAATAGATGTATCAGATTCAAAAATAGCTACCTGTTGTAAAATAGTGGCTTTTAAACTATCACTATTGGCACTATGGTGTTCATAAAAATATTGAGCTAAAGGGCTCTCTATTTTATTATTTCTTATATCTCTTAAATGTTCAAGAAGCCTCACCTTAAACATTCTTTTGGTTTGCCCAATATAAAACTTGTTGCATCCACATTTGATAGCATAAATTACCCTACTAGTTCTACAATTATATATCCCATCTGAACAAAAATTTACATTATTAATATTAGAAAATATTCTATGTATATATGGACAACCACTACATTTCCCACATGGCTTTACCATACGGTGAATTTTTAAGAATTTCACGGTTATGTAACAATGAGGCTATGTTTTTGAAGGAAATTCAATTAATTAAAAATATGTTTATGAGAAGGAAATATGATGTTAGACTATTGGATGCTGATATTCAACAGGTTGTAAAATTGAGACATGATACACAGCATATTTATAAAAACAGAGGAAGCAGGCATATTATAAATAGAGAAACTAATTCTGAAGAGAATTTGTTTGTAGTTTCAACTTACAATGCCTGCAGTAATAAGATCAAAAAATGTACATTACATTTTTGGGAATTTCTATATAATTTTGAAGAATTAAATAATTTAATGACAAAAAAATTATTTTTTTCTTATAAAAAAGGTAGAAGTATCAAAGATATGGCAGTATATACAAAATTTTCTAAACCAGGAATTAAGATATCCTATCAGTTGTCCAGCATGGGCACATTCCCATAGTGGAAACCCCTCCTCTGAAGTTTCTAACTCCTTGAAGGCTTACTGTGGCCGAGGCGCTAGAGAGAGAGGAAGCTAATAAATGTGGTTTACACTGGTCCTGTTGTGTTGCCTTGCTATAGTAATAACACCACTCTATTAAGTTTCACCAATACTCTAAATCACCTTAAAAACAATAACCACCTTGTCTCTGCACCTTCCTTGATATGTCAAAAGCCTTTGACACTGTATCCCATCAAATACTCCTAAAAAACTTGCTTCTCTCAATTTCAGCTCCAGTACCCTACAATGGTTCCATAGCTAACTCTCCATCCATAAACAAGCCACCATATCGGAACATAAAATATCACCCCTTTTACCCATCACTGTCTGCATCCCACAAGGTTCTATCTTAGGCCCACTTCTCTTTATTATCTTTACTAATGATCTTTATACTGCAGCTACACCTCCCACCATCATTCAATATGCTGATGATGCTTGTCTTATTTGCTCCGCCCCCTCCGTAAATTAACTCTAAGTAAAGTCCCAGACTGCCCTTCAAAACACTGATAAATACCTCCCAGACCACCAACTCATTCTAAACCCTAACAAGACAAAACTTATATTATTTTCTAATTCTTCCAATAAAAACCAACAAACCCATCTCAATATCTTTGCCTCTAATGGTAAAAAAATTGAACCAGTTGAACATATTAAACTCCTTGGTGTTACCCTAAACTGCAGCCTAAAATTTGACAGACATATCGCTTTAACAATCAAAAAAGTCCACGCAAAATTAGGGGCTCTCTACAGGGCTAAACGATATCTCTCTACGGTTCTACCTGACTTCGTCGACAGCGCAGAAGACCGACAGCGGAATTCGGAGCTCCAGAAGATCGAAAACGAAGAAGACCGACGCGAATCGCGGGTTGCAGAACATCGACAATGCAGAAGACCGACACGACGGATGACAACACCAACGCCGAGGATGCCGACATGGGAAAGGCTGTGTGAGTATCACGGGTGACGGACGTTGGTGCGAGGCAGGTAAGTGTGGAGATTGACGGTCTGTGGGGATAGGGGTGGGTTAAGTGAGTTAGGGTTAGGGAGCGATAGGGGTGGGTTAAGTGAGTTAGGGTTAAGGAGCGATAGGGGTGGGTTAAGTAAGTTAGGGTTAGGAGCCGATAGGGGTGTTAAGTGAGTTAGGGTTAGGGAGCCGGTAGGCGGGTTAAGTGAGTTAGGGTTAGGGCGGGTAGGTAAGTGTGCGATAGTGACGGACCTTAGGGTTAGGGTAAGGTTTAGTGTGGGCTTGTAAGGATTTTGGTGTGCTTGTGTTGTGTGTGTGGTTTGTGGAATGGGGATGTGTTTTGTTTTTAATAATTGTTATTGTGGTGTGTGCAGTGTATGGGGTTTCGTGTTTGTGTACCGTCGGTTATTTCGTTGTCGGTTATGTGTGGTTTCGTGTTTATGGACTGTCGAATATGTGGTGTCGGTGATGTGGTTGTCGGTGTTGTGTGGTTTCGCCTATGTCAGGTAGAACCCTCTCTACTCATGTGAGAATAGCTACTGCCAGAACTCACCTACTTTCTACCATTCTCTATCATTCCCAAGTCTTCACAAACCTTCATAAATCTGACTAGAATAATCTAGAAGCTTGCTATAATAAAATCGACAAATTTTCCGCTACTTTTCCCCACAGAGCCCACCATTGTATCGCCCTACAAAAACTAAACTGGATTTAACTCCCAAACTTACTAGCTCTAAACCAGCTTATAGTAGCTCACTCTGTTATCCATAAACCCAACTATTGCCCAACCTTATCTAACCTCGTACAAACCTATTCTAATCTTATCTCACTCAGGTCAGCTGATACAAGCTTGCTCAAAGTTATCAAAACCCACAACTCTTACGGTGATTCTATATACAGCTACTCCATAGCCAAAACTTGGAATTCCCTTCCCCAGCAAATACTATCCATACCTAATACTCATAGTTTCAAACATCTCCTTACAAATTATTTCTAAAATCACTGGTTATGCTCCTGTACTTCCTCTGGCTAAGCAAGCACATGACCCTACTTTCTGTCTTTCTGCCTTTTTAACTCAATATTGTTTGATTTTATTGTTTGTTTATTGGTGTCATTTGATTTTTTTGTTTGGATTTTTTGATTTTATTGGCTATTACTAACTTGATTTATACTATACTATGTAATTATGTAAACTTCTTAGCAATCATTTTGTACTGTCACTTGCATTCCTGACTACAAATATTGTAACCTTACTTTGGGAGCTTTTCTTACCGGGTCTCTGCTGAAAATGGGCTTTTTTTTGCCCATTCGGATACTACCCAGTTACCAAATGTAAATAAATAATGGAGCATCAGCCTTTTCATCTGTAAAATAATAAAAGTGCATGTTTATTTACTGCACAAACATTGCACTAAAAGGGTAAGTAACTGCTGTAGGACATTTTTGGAATCAGTGGAACTCGGGGACTGGGTACACCTCAATGTCATTCTGAAACAGCCTGCACTTCAGTGGGTGACACGGTGCCTTGGTGGACAAGAAGTAAGTGGTAATCTATACATGACACCATACATGTGAGAAGCAGAATAAATTCTTTAATTTTCAGGACATGGATTCTGCACATTTGCAAATGTGAAAATGAACACAGTCCTTTCCTGGTGAAAGTGCATAAAACTACTGAAAAACTGGAAAGTAATATTCCAAGGGTGATCAACTTTTATCCAAAGTATGACAGTACATCTAAAAAAACCAACACCTTCCCATGTTTAGTTACAGGTATGATTCCAAAAGTAAGTACTCACAGACATAAAAAACATCAATCATCTATATGACTACCAAGTGTAGCTGGTTCAACAAGCACCCTGGGATGGTACTATGAATCAGTGACCCCCTCCCTCAACTTTTCATGTGAAAAGAAAAGAAAAAAAAGGACATTCCTTCTACTGACACACAAACCCGGTGGCCAGATGCATGATGTCCCCTGTCCCTCCTCCCCAAGTCATTCAGATCCTGTTTCTGTGTCTTGATCCCAACCCTCCTTCAACATATTTTATTAAAAAAATAATTTATTCTTTTAAACTAAAGCAAACTGATTACTACAAATGTAGCAAACAATTGTTGCAGTTTATACACTGCCTGCATAGAGTCCTATAGTGCTTAGGTTCATATATTCATAGGTGTGTTCTAAGCTAATGACTACAAGGGCCTTTTTAAGCCTAGCCATGCATCCTAAATCTCTGTCAAGTTCTGGTACCCTTGATAAGTGTAAGCAGGGGCTTGGGAGACAAAGCATTTGCAAGCAGAGGCCTGGGAGATGAATCATTTACAGGCTGCCTGTGTCCATTAGAGACATAGGTGTCAAACTAGAGATGAAATTCCTGTTCTCTGTCCAATAGTCCAAGTTATGCATGAATTGGATTAAGGAGGAACTTTGCTTCACATGGACAGGGAGCCTGTTCCAGAGAAGGGCTAGTGTCTGGGATACATACCTGTCTTTCCAGCAAGCCCTGTTTATATCACAGACAAAGTTTAAGTCTTTAGAATGGTAATTGTGGTGCTGTTTGTTTTGTGGATATGCAGAAGGTCCATCAGAGTGGGGTCTGACAATGCCTTGTATGCCAGGCATAGATCTCCACTCAACAGTCTTTAGAAGACCAAATACAGGGATAGGGTCTTGAGGTGGTCTGCATAGGACATGTTACTTATGCCCTGTATTCTTTTAGTCAGGAACCACTGTGGACATTCCAATTATTGGATATGTCTGGTTAAGTACATACCAAATGGGGATTGTACTCAATGACAGGTCTGATGAATGCTGAATATAGTGAAACAATAATTTCTTTGGACCTAGATGCCATACCTTTGTTTATAAGTTGCACAACATAGAATAGTTTCCTCACTACTGTAGATGTGATGGTCAAAGACTAGATTACTATCTATGTGTGTCTCCAAGTCCCTGACTACTGGGTCAACTCTTATGGGTGTGTCATCAATCTGATAGTTTCCAAAGGTGGGTGACTTCCTGAAAGATACTATTATACATTTCTTGGCATTTAGTGTTAGTCAATGGTTCTGGCACCAGTTGTTTGTCTGTGTAAGCCCTTACTGAAGAACATTTGTGTCAGTGGGCGATTCATTGACAGCTCCTAATTTGCAATCATCTCCACATTTAGTCAGCCAGAGGCCAATGACATTGACCTTGACTTCAGAGAACTAAATGCCAAACATTCATGATCCAAGGACCAGTCCCTGAGGGACCCTGCTTGTGACCAGGCCTCTTTGTAGAGGTGGAGTCCCCAGTTCTAACTTCCTTGGTCTTGTCTGTGAGGCAGCTGGCTATCCACTGGGTGACATAAGGGTGACATAAGGGTTTGTACCTAACCTCATAAGTTTGTCAATAATGCCTGAGTGTTTTAGTTTAAAAAAATCTTTTTAAACTGTAGCAACCTGCTTGCTACAAGTTTAACAATAGTTGCTAGAGTTTATACCTGCCTACAAGTGCTATGGAGCTTACATTTTTAGTTATAAAAAAGAAATTATTTTTTAAACTGTACCAAACTGCTTGCTAAATGTAGAAAACAGTTGCTATAGTTTATATATACCCTGCCTACATGGGCCATTACATCACTCAGGTTTAGCAAACTGCTTGTTATAATGTATCAAGGAATTGCTACAGTTTAGACCACACATGGAGTGCTACAGCACTCAGGTTTGACTACAAATGCAACACCGGCTTTTAAAAGGCTCTTGCTACCCCCATAGTGCCTTTTTTAGGCAAGGCTCAAAAGACAAACCCACTTCCATAGGTATCACAAGGGATAAGAAACTAAGAGTAATGCTACTCAACGCCAGAAGTCTAAACCTCAAGATGCACGCACTCAAAACTCTCCTTAGCATGGAGAACATCGATATCTGTGCAGTAACAGAAACCTGGTTCAAGGCTCCTGAGAGCACCCCAGCACTACCAGGTTATACCTCATACCATGCTTTTCGGCCCCAAAACTTGGACCGAACCACAAAAGGAGGGGGGGAGTATCAATATTATCAAAGATACCCACACCTCCAGGTTGGTGGCACAGCACGAAGCATCAGAGACTATCCATGTGCAAATAACAGTGGGTAAAACTGCCTTTCAGTTTATAGCCTGCTACAGACCACCCTCCCAAACCCAGGAACCCCACTCAGCCTTCCTGAGAACAATGGAAAATATGAAGGTCTCTCCAAACACCATTATATTGGGCGACTTCAACTACCCAAACATAGACTGGGAGCATTACTCTAGCTCCAACACCCTAGCCCAAAGGTTCCTAGAATTTATAAACTCAAATGTTATGGAACAACTTGTTACCACTCCCACAAGAGGGGAAAACATACTGGACCTGATCATCACCAACATGGGGACTCTATGCTCCAGACCAGAAGTGTATCCCTCACTGGTAAGATCAGACCATAAACTAATCTCACTGGATATTCACATCCCGACCCCACCTCCTGCCTAGAAAACCACAGTGAAAAACTTCTCTAAAGCAAATTTCACACTCCTCAAAACTGAGGTGGAATCCTTCAAAGCCCCCGGACCTGTGGTAAATACGGCCCAGACCGCAGAATCCTTTATAAATGCATTCTATGAACACCTGCAGGAATGCATGGATCATGCAATCCCAAATAAAACCAAGACCCAATCCTCCAAAGGCAGGCGTCCTGTCTGGTGGACCCCAGCCATAAACAAACTATACAATAGAAGGAGGAAGCTACTAAATGATAGATTAAAAATCTATCTAAAAATCCCAAAAAGGGAAGGCATTTCTGATCAGTATTAGCAAAAAACTACGGGCACTCATAAAATCGTCTAAGGCCAGCTTCGAGAGAAAAATTGCACAGGACACTAAGGATAATCACAAGGCTTTCTTTAGTTATGTTAGGAACCTGGGTGGGAATTCCCAGATATGCTCAGAATTAGTCCAAAATGACAAAAAATACACCAAACCCACAGACATTGCCAACATCCTAGCTGACAGGTTCAGCAAACTCCCTCCCACCAAAAGGGCAAATATCTATCCCAGCAGAGTGCTGACCCCCTGACATCTCAGATGCTCAGGTAAGAGCCGCCCTCTCCAAAGCAAAAAACACAGCATCAGTGGGACCAGACGGTGTCCCGGGCTGCGTCCTACATGAACTCCAAGAAGAGCTAAGCCCAAACATAAAACTACTGTTCAATCTCAGCCTTACTACAGGATATGTACCCAAAGAGTGGCGTACAGCAACAGTGGTCCCTCTCCACAAAGGTGGTGCCTCAACAGATCCTGGAAACTATCGCCCCATAAGTCTGACTAGCTTGGTCTGCAAAGCTATGGAAAGGATCATCATGGACCTCATAAATAAAGATATTGGGGACCTACAGACACTGGATCCTACCCAGTTCAGCTTTGTTAAGGGCAGATCCTGCCTCTTAAACCTGGTTGATTTCTTTGAAAAAGTCACAAGGCCATTGATGAGGGGAAGGTGGTCCACACAGCCTACCTGGACCTTGCAAAAGCCTTCAATACAATACCCCACTCGGGCATTATAGATAAGCTCACCAGCTTAAATATAAACCCCTATGTCACTAGATGGGTTGCAAACTGGCTCAAGGACAGAACCCACATGGTTAGAATTGCTGGAGCCATGTCAGACTCCAAACCAGTTACAAGTGGCATGCCACAAGGCTCAGTCCTGGGACCTCTCTTGTTCGGTATATATTTCTCGGAGGTACAGGCCAACATGGAAGGACTGTGGCTGACCAAGTCCGCAGATGACTGCAAACTGGGTGCCATAATTGACTCTCCAGCCAACACAAGCATCCTCCAAAAGGGCCTCATAGAAACAGACAACTGGTGCCAGAGCCATGGCCTCAAGCTAAACGCCAAAAAGTGTATAGTCATCCCCTTTGGCAAAAACAAAGTGCCCACAAATTACCACATAGGTGGTAATCCATTAAGTACAGAAGAAGTAATTAGGGACCTGGGGACCCAAGTTGATAGCAGTCTCTCATTTGACAACCACGTGGCCAAAGTGGTTAGAAAAACATCGTGCCTCTTTACTCATCCCTCATCAGGCCCATAATTGAGTACAATGCCCCTTTTGGGATGTACCTTACCAGACACCTGCAGCAACTGGAAAGACCCCAAAAGTACCTCACCAAGAGGATCAAAGGGCTCAAACAGATGCCATATGCTGCCCGGTTAAAGAAACTCCAGCTCTACTCAGTGGCATACCGCCTGTTCAGGGGCGACCTGTGCCTGACGTATAAAGCCATGTCCAACCCAGAATTAATGGACATGCTGCACCTCAGAAAATCCAAATCCCATCGAGCTACGTGCTCGAGACTTGAACCTCAGCACTGAAATAAATAGGACATGCTGGAGGGACAGATTCATAACCCAGAGGCTCCCTTCACTCTGGAATAAAATCCCAGTCCAGGTTAGGCAGAGTCCCTCATTGACTCTCTTCAAGAGGAATCTTGATGAGTGGATGGGAGATCATAGGTTTACCCCGGGTATCACTTCTGTGTCACTGTTAGACAGAGGCACATATACTAACCTCGAAAAAGGGCATAGCAAAATTAATTTAAAATGGGTGGTGAAAGCCAAACACATTCTGGCTAGGCTTATAAATGTCCTAGGGCAGATAGCCTAGTATGAACCTATGAACCTAAACACAGTTCAGAGATGACTGATCGCTCCCCATTGCAGTTGCTCCTCTCACCCTACTCTAGCTACCGTATTGCTGCTAGTTCTGAATATTGAAGTTACAGCTTAATTGTGAATACTGTATACAACATAGGTTACTGCCTGTACACATTTATACAGAATAGTCCCTATGTGGGCAGCTGTAATCTGCAAAAAACAAAGACAATAGCAAATAACCTGAGATATTAAGGCAAACAATATTTCCTTAGATTCCTTTTGTAGTTACATTAATGTGTTACCTTTGTTTCTGAAACAGCTTTATAGGACACATCATTAACGTCTGACAATCTACAATATTGAGTTGTTATGTAGGCAAAAAAACTGAAGTCTCATCTTTTTCATTGCTTGCAGGTATGGTTTGTCATGCAAAATGTTATGTTTCCCTAGATAAAGTACTACTTCTGGCACCTGATAAGGTGTCATCTCTGAAAAAACACACCTTTCCAAAACACTGTTAGAATAATTCATAAGACTGTTAACACAGATACCTCTACAGCATGTTTCCAGAATACAGCCATGATAACTCACTAGATTGTTAACACAGACACCCCCACAGCATGTAACAGATATACTCCACCCCGTACTTTCTAAGGCACTCCAGCCTGCTCCTTTGCAGCTGCACATTCTCTGCAATTGCTTCAGGACCTGTGCAAAAAGAAATGGCAGTCATTTAGATATGCTCATGGCACACCCTGGTAGTTTGCATGTAGATGTAAGCTAGGGATTAGTTTCAGTACATATGTGATGGGTGCACTCTAACCTGAATCCCGTTAGCCCAGGAAGTTGATATTGTATTTAATAAAATCACTGTAGTGTTGATAACACCATTCCCCCATACATGGTTCTCTGAGGCACGTGTTCATGCCTGGCTAAACTATCCCATGCACCCACTTTGTAGCTTTGTATTGAGGACATTCATTGCCCTAATCCAGAGTCTCTGCAGATAATTTTAGTGCAACAGATGGAAGAATATCTTTGATTCCTAGTTATAACCTCTGTGCCTGAAAAATACCACTGCCATTTCTCACAGATGCCATTATTCAACATGTGAGAAACTGTAGAGAGAAATGGTAGAAAAGTCATGACGATATCCATTTGTGTGGTGAGAAAGCCCAATAAATGCACTTTATGGCAATGTTTGAACATAGCAGTTTGAGGTGTAAAATATGGCAGCCTAGTTTGCTTGTATATGCTGCTAGTGAACTATCCTGCACTTTAACTATATGCTATGTCATATTAACAGATATCACCCCAATCCATAAAATGAACTGCATATGTGCAGTGCTACCTGCAGGTGCCAAGGGATGGGCATGATGCAGCAGTTTAGAGTGGAGTTTAGCAAGACTGCTCAATGTAGGACGGAGTGATTCAGAAAAAGGTCTCTTCTGAACCTTCATTTACATATTTTTACATGGATTTTGCATGATATAAATGCAAGGGAGTTTACTGAGCCCCACTGCATTACAGAAGAAGATGTGGAACAGCAATTTTGGTACAAATCTCAGCATCAAGCAGAACATGCTTTACATTTAACAGGGTAAGTCCCAGCTTTTTCAGCTTAACTTGCTAAACTACTGTGTTCTGATAGCTGCCTTTTAATTAACCACATATAAAGCTGTGACAAGATTTTTATGACCTACACAATGAAAGTGAACAAATTCACCACCATAACAGGAACAGGCAAGCAAAAACTGAGGGTAATGCTACTCAATGACAGAAGTCTAAATCTCAAAATGCACTCACTCGAGGCACTCCTTAAAATGGAGAACATCGATATCTGTGCAGTGACTGAGACCTGGTTCAAGGCTCCAGAGAGCACCCCTGCACTACCAGGCTATAACTCATACCACACTTTTCGGCCATGTAACCTGGACCAAAACACCAAAGGAGGAGGTGTGTCCATATTCATTAAGGATATCCACACCTCCAGGCTAGGTGCTCAGCATAATGCATCCGAGGTTATTCAAGTGCAGCTAACTCTGGGCAAAACTGCAATCCAAATTGTAGCTTGCTACAAATCCCCCACTATGCCCCAGGAGTCCCACTCCTCTTTTCTTGATGTACTGGAAAATATTAGGGTTCAACCAAACACCCTAATAATGGGCGACTTCAACTACCCCACCATTAACTGGGAAAACTACTTGTGTACTAACTCCTTAGCTCAACGCTTTCTGGAATTCATAAACTCTAATGCCCTGTATCAACTTATCCACACCCCCCACCAGGGGCAACAATATCCTAGACCTAGTCATTACCAACATGAGTGACCGGTGTTCCACACCTGAAGTCAAATTCTCGTTGGTCCGATCCGAACATAAGCTAATCACTCTTGATATCCACATCCTGCCTCCACCCCTCATTAAGGAAACCATGGTAAAACATTTCTCCAAAGCCAACTTCATGCTTCTTAAGACAGAAGTGGTCAACTTCATGACACCTATGCAGATGGACAATACAGTTACAACTGCTGAATCCTACACAAATGCACTCTATAAGCACTTACACAAGTGCATGGATCGTGCTATCCCAAACAGAACCAAGACGCTATCCTCCAAAAAAAGGAAGCCAATCTGGTGGTCCCCTGCCATAAACAAACTGTACAACAGAAGGAAGAAAAACAGAGTAAATTCCCATGAGTAGAGGAGCTCCCTGGTCAGCCTCAGTAAGAAGCTGAGATCCCTTATAAGATCCTCCAAAGCTAGCTATGAAAACAAAATCACCACTAATTCCAAGGACAACCACAAAGCATTCTATAGCTATGTCAAGAATCTCGATGGCAACACCCAGATCTGCTCTGAGTTACAGCACAAAGGCACGAAAATTACAGAACCAACTGATATTGCCAACATCCTGGGAGATAGGTTCAGTGCTAACTTTACCCCCCTTTCACCCCTTAAAGGGCCCATAGCTATACAGGAAGAATGCAGAGTCCCTGTAATCACAACTACGCAGGTAAAAGCTGCACTCTCTAAAGCCAAAAACACAGCATCCATGGGACCGGACAACATCCCAGGCTGCATTTTGCATGAACTTCAGAACGAACTGGCTGCCCACTTAAGCACCATGTTCAATAATAGCCTCGCATCAGGCTCTGAATGGTGCACAGCAACAGTTATCCCACTCCACAAAGGGGGAGCCACCACTGATCCCGGGAACTATTGACCTATTAGCCTGATGAGCCTGGTCTGCAAGACCATGGAACGTATCATCATGGAACTCATAAACAAAGACATTGGTAACCTCCAGACTCTGGATCCCACCCAGTTCGGGTTTGTGAAAGGCAGATCACGCCTCCTGAACCTGATCGACTTCTTTGAGGCAGTCACCAAAGCTGTAGATGAGGGTAAGGTGGTTTACACAGCCTATCTTGACCTCGCCAAGGCTTTTGACACCATCCCCCATTCTGGAATTTTAGCTAAACTCACTAAACTAGGTATAAATCCCTACATCACAAGATGGGTTGCCAACTGGCTCACTGACAACTGTAAAAGTTGCAGACTCCAAATCTGACCTCAAAGCAGTGACAAGTGGAGTACCACCGGGTTCCTTCCTGGGACCTCTCCTGTTTGATATCTACTTCTCTGAAGTACAGGCTAACATAGAAGGCCTTTGGCTAATGAAGTTCACAGATAATTGTAAATTAGGAGCCATAATAAATAAGGCTCCAGAGATGTGGACATCCTACAGAAGGGCCTCGCTGAGACAGATGCCTGGTGTTAGAGGCATGGCCTTAAGCTCAGTGCCAAAAAGTGCAGTGTCATCCCCTTGGTAAAAACTCTGTACCCATGAACTACCACATAGGCAGCAATCTACTTAACACCGAATGCGTGATAAGAGACCTTGGGACCCAGGTGGACAGTAGTCTCTCCTTTGATAGTCACATCACCACAGTAGACAGGAAGTCGTTCTACATGGTACACCTCATCATAAAAGGGTTCTCATTCAGGAAAAAAGAGGTCATTGTTCCCCTCTACGCGACACTCTTTAGACCCATTATAGAGTACAATGCCCCTTTTGGAATGTACCACACAAGAAATCTGCAGCAGCTGGAAAGGCCACAGAAGTTCCTCACAAGAGGATTACTGGCCTAAAACAAATGCCCTACATTGACAGCCTCAAAAAAACTCCAGCTTTACTCCGTTGTATATTGCCTACTCCGAGGTGATCTCTGCCTAACATATAAAGCTATGTCAAACCCAGAGCTGTTGGACATGCTACACCTAAAGAAATCCCAATCCCTCTGAGCTACACACTCTAGGGACCTAAACCTTGTCACTACAATAAACAGGACATGCTGGAGGGATAGATTCCTGTCCCAGAGACTTCCCATACTCTGGAACAGGTTACCCATCTATGTCAAGCAAAGTTCTTCCTTAGCACTCTTCAAGAAAAATCTTGATGAGTGGATGGGAAATAGGAAATACACCCCAGGGATCACTTCTGTGTCTCTGCTTGACAGTGGCACAGGAAAATAACTTTCTTCAGTGGCGTAAGCCAGGGAACCTTGTTGGCTAGGCATACGTAGGCCCTTGGGCCGATAGCCTAGTAACTACCTATGAACCTATGAACCTATGAATTGAGAGAAGTACTGTTAGCATAGGTTATTACTATGCTAAAATGATTGTGAAGCCTAAAGGGAAACACACCCATCTGCACTTTCTCAAATCACCTGTTTAAGTCACAAAGCCTGGGCTTGTAATACATGTCTGTTGAACCAAATGTCTGCAGTATATTGTATTTGTCCATGACATTTGCCATACTGGGTTTAACAATGCCAGATTCTATTGACTTTACCCAGGAGAGTTGCAACTGTACATTTGTTGCATTCTGAGAGATATGGCAATTACTGTTATGTGAATGACATTGGATGCACATCCTAGTTTTAGAAACAGACCTGACAGATACACAGGCAGCATGCTGTATCTGCATGAGAGAAAGCAGTATTAGAAGGGCATTTAGGTTTATAGATTCATAGTTATGTTAGCGTAATGACCACCATGGCCTTTATAAGTCTAGCCATGCAATCCAACCCATTTGTGTTCCTATGTATCATGGGCTTTTATTAGGAGAGGATATGTTAGTTAGGAAGTTTCTAGAGGTTATGTAGATGGTATATTAGTTTGGGTATTGCTGTTGGTCTCTGTCTCTGTCTGTCAGAGACATGGGGGCTAGATCCAGGGTAAATTTCTGATTTTCCATCCATTGGTCAAGGTTATGCTTAAATAGGATTAGGAATAGACTCTGCTTCACATGGATGTTGTTCCAGAGCATGGGGATCTTCCAAGACACATACCTGTCTCACCAACATGTCTTGTTTATGTCACAAGCAAATGGTACATTTTGCAGATGTGCAAAATGTCCATCAGAACTGAATCTGAATATGTCTTTTATGCCAGGCATAGATCGCCTCTCAGTAACTTGTAGGAGACAGAGTATAGATATAGGGCTTAAGGTGAGCCATACAGGACACTGTGTTTATACCTTGGATTCTTCTGGTAAGGAGCCTTTGTGAGTGTTCCAATTGCTGCATGTGTCTGGTCAGGTACATGTCAAAGGGAGCATTACACTCAATGATGGGTCCGATAAGGGCTGAATAAGCCGGCACTAGAACTTCCTTGGACCTGGATATCATACTCCTACCTATAAGTCAGGCAACATTGAATGATTTCATTACTTCCTTTATCACATTTGTCAAAGGTCAGATTATTGTTTGCATATGTTCCCATATCCCTGACTACCAGGTCAACTCTTAGGGGTGTCTTATCAATGGAGTAATTAGCCTGGGTGGCAATTTTCTCAAAAGGCACTATAATGTACTTCTTGACATTGAGTTTTAGTCCCTCTTGCAAGATGTTTGTGTCATGGGGGAGTCTATGATAGCTTCAAGTTTGTGATCATCTCCTGACCATGATGTTCATGTTGCGTTTTTCCATACCTACAGATCAATTCCTAAACAGCAGTCAAAACAGAAGCATACCGATGAGTCTGTTGATAAATCTACAAAGAAGGTCAGATTCTTAGATGCAGAAGACAAATTGCTCATCCTGAGTTTCTGTCATTGACGTCTCCAGCTCTTTGGCTTAGATGCTGCTAATAGCCCCAGTCAAAACCATACCTGGTTAGATCTGGCTATAGATATAACTGTTATTGGTGGCTAGGATCATACATATGGAATGGTCCAACCCTGGGCCTGTAACATGACACATATTGCAGAACAAGATGCCCACCTGGCATGAGAACCATTTTGGCTCGCATGCTGATGTGATATATTGTGGATGACAAGCTGCAGTGTCTGATTTGTCTGGTTTCGTACATCAGCTTGAATTTTCTGTAAGTAATTTGAATTTTCTGTAAGTAAACTGCTTTGCACTTTAGCTGAGAAAATATTGTTAAAACTAGCGGCCATAGCATTTACAATCTGCATTGGTGAAACCTTGACTGATTTGTAAAATCTCTTGGATCTGTTTTTTTTTTATTTGTACAGATCTGTTTTACAGATTGATTGCTGTCCTGGTCTTTATTTAATTAAGACTATATAACTAATCTAAAAACATATTCCTAGCCATTTTGCTTCACATGCTGAAGTGATATACTATGGAGTTGGACAACAAGCTGCAGTATCTAATTTGTCTGGCTTCTTACATCAGCTTGAATTTTCTGCAAGTAAACTGTTTAATACTTTACCTGAGACAGTAATGTTAAAAGTAGAGGCCATAGCATTTACAATTTGCCTGTGTGGGAACTTGGCTCATTTTAAAAGCTTTTGGATCATAGGTTCATAGGTTCATAGGTTGGTACTAGGCTATCAGCCCTAGGGCCTATACAAGCCTAGCCATAACAAATCCCTGGCTATTTCTTCCCACAGTATTTACTTCACTGGACCCCTTTCTAGCAGGGTAACTGACATGATCCCCGGGGTGAATTTCCTATCTCCCATCCAATCATCAAGGTTCCATTTGAAGAGGGCCAAAGAGGCGCTCTGCTTGACATGTATGGGCAGCCTATTCTAGAGTCTGGGGAGTCTCTGGGTCAGGAACCTATCCCTCCAGCATGTTTTGTTCATTGTGATGACAAGGTTTAGATCCCTGGAGAGTGTGTCTCTGAGGGATTGGGATTTCTTTAAGTGTAGCATGTCCAACAGCTCTGGGTTTGACATGGCCTTGTATGTTAAGCAGAGATCACCTCTGAGTAGACGATATGCGACAGAGTATAGGTGGAGTTATTTTAGATAGTCAGCATTGGGCATCTGCTTTAGGCCTGTGATTCTTTTAGTGAGGTATTTCTGAAGCCTTTCCAGTTGTTGCAGATGTCTTGAGAGGTACATTCCAAACGGAGATTGTATTCTATAATAGGTCTAATGAGGGATGAGTACAGTGGGACAATGACCTCCTTTTTTTCTGGATGAAAACCCTTAGTGATGAGGTGTGCCACATAGAATGATTTCCTGATTGTTGTGGCGATGTGGTTATCGAAGGCGAGACCACTGTCCACCTGTGTCCCTAAGTCTCTTATCACACTTTCAGTGTTTAGTGTACTGCCACCTATGTGGTAATTCACAGGTACATGTTTTTTTCCCAAAGGGCATAACTGTACATTTCTTGGCATAGAGCTTGAGCCCATGGCTCTGGCACCAAGCATCTGTTTCTGTAAGGCCCTTTTGTAGAATATCCGCATCATTTGGGGATTCAGTAATGGCACCCAGTTTGCAGTCATTTTCGAACCTTGTTAGCCAGAGTCCCTTAGTGTTGGCCTGTACTTCAGAGAAGTAGATGCCAAACAAGAGCGGTCCCAGGACTGAACCCTGAGGTACTCCACTTGTCACTTGTCTGGAGCTGAATTTGGAGACAGCTACTTTTGCAGTGTGAGTTCTGTCAGTAAGCCAGTCAGAAATCCATCGAGTGATGTAGGGATTAATGCCCAGCTTAGTAAGTGTATCTATGATTTCCAGAGTCAGTTTTTTTTTCTGTTTTACAGATTGGCTTCTTACATCAGCTTGTTTTTTTTCCCCAACCCTCACACCCTTTTGCTGTTGTTGTTTTAAAAGTCAGTGTCTCTGGCTTTCACCTGTTATGGTAATTTGATTACCAAAGTCTCTCACTCCCCCTTTGATTGCTATTGTCAGTTATGTAAAGTAATTAACTCACTCAGACCTTAAATGCCTTTTCCTTATATTTTTGGTTCACACTCATAATAATAACTTATGGCGTCCAGAACTTTTTTTTATGTCTGACGTCTTTAATTAACTTATCAACTATTAATAAGAGTATTAGAGAGGACAATAATTTATTAACAAAATGACACTAAGAATGTTAGTGCAAGATGTCCTGTTTACCACTTATTATTCATATTTTCAAATTTATGTTCATATTTTTATAACTGAGAGACCTACATGTTACTGAGGTGCATGGTGTGAAACACCAGTGTGGGAGGCAAGATAATTCACTGTCAATGCTGGCTTATATCACACTATACTGGAAACGTTGCTAGTTATTTGTTAGTAATTATGAAAATAAGCAATATATCCCCATGTACTTAATACTTCAAAAAATGAGTGACTTACAAACTATTGCATGACATTAAGTGAAACCTTATTGAAGAATATTGTCTTTGATTGTTGCAGTATAAGTTCCACATATTGAGAACTATCCAATATTATTTGTTTTGTTAATTATACGATTTAGCATATGTTTTCATATTTTTGTTAATATCTCAGTAAACATGCACTTACAGTGGAATTTCTTATTGGCTTGTGAAAGCTCATGTCTGGTTGACAAAAAGTGTTATAAGAATATATGTGTAGGTTGTACACTTTTCAAGATACAGAAATTTGTTTGTGAAAGTTTACAAAAATATAATTTGGGGTTTGTGTGCATTTTAAAATATTATAGTATTTATACAAAAGAAATGTTATCACCGTAAAGAATGCTTCTTACTGATAACATTGCTATTTCTGCTTTTACTGTTCACAAAATATTTATATTTGTTTATCTTGTGTTTTTCAAGTTTGTTTTTCACAAAATGTTCTGGAAAGCAAGATGTTTGAATGCCGCAAGAGGTGTGATATTCCACATGTTATAGGTGTTAATGAGTGAAGTACCTTTCCTACCCATTGTTTTACATGCACCTAGCAAACAAATATTGCTCTTTAGCCAACCTACTTTACTACAAATCATCATTTTCGCAAAGCTCCCATCTGCTTAGAATCCTTGCCATGCTCTGAGAGAGTCGAATAAATCTTGTGCCATCCCTGGCAGATAAACGATTTATTTTGTTTGCACTTCATTGAACTGCTTTATCAGAAGACTTTTGCACTTTAAATCTTTTTCTAGTACCCCTGATATGGCACTGCTTGCTGATTGCTAAGAACTGCACTTTTGAGAAGCTTTACTAGCAGTGTTACTGTGTAAGTTCTTACTTTGTATTTTTGTTGGTACTTAATTGTTGTATTACTGAAACTGTGGACTTGCTAAAGGGATTCTATGCAGTTTCCTTTGTTTTAAGTGGATGTATAAATTTGGTGTGTTTGAGAGGGTCTTCTCACAGAACTCAGCAACTCTTGGTTTCATCTCCTGAGCCTCTGAAGTGATTTCCTTACATCACGTGCCATCCAGGTGCAAGCTAAGGCCTTGTATTTAAAAATCGCACTTCAAGAAGCTAATTAATTATTGGCTACTGATGTCTTGTTTTATTTGTGCAGTTATCTGCATTTACTCAAACTGTCTTGCTATTGGTCTGACTGACTTGAAATTACCTTGTTAAATTTGTTTTGTGATAGAATACACTCTCAACTAGATGTTTTATGCTTTTACATTAAGGGGACTGGGGTATTCCATCTAGTGACCATAGGCCATGACCTTGTCTATATGAGTTGGAAAACACAGAAGTTAACCTATAAAACTAATACTGGGTCTGTCACCTGCAGTTTAGTGACATATTGCACAAATTCAAGCTCAGAGCAGCTAGCTTGCACAACAGATAACACCAATACCATATCCTAGCACAATTTAACTTGTCCCTAACCCTAGAAACCACTCTAAAGACCTCTGTAAAACCCAGTCCTCAAACCATAGTAGCTCACCCTAATACAGACTCAGACAACATAGATATGCAATTTCCAATGTATCCATAACCAAGTTAGTAGATGTGGACATCCTGCGAAAATGTAACAATTGCCTCATGTACAGTGGCAACCTTGTAATCCTTAAAGAAAACAATACAGTATGTGAGAGCTGTACATACATAATTTCTTTAGAGACAAAAACTTGCATACATCAAGGTTGTCAAGAACACATGCACTACAACCACCAGATACAGTGTCCACACACATAGACCATCTTATGCTGAGGCACTAAAAAGCAATCTCCCCAAACCTCTAAGACCTCCTATGCCTGCAAACAACAATGCCTGTCCTCAGCAATCTCTAAATCTTGCAGGAAAAGCAGCACCACACACTGCACATAAGCCTACACCTAGCGGATCCCAAAAAACAAAGCCCGTAAAGGAAGCAATCAACTTACACAAGGCCCTTGTCATAGGGTACTCCATTGTATGAGACATAAGTACCCGACTTACCAGACCAGACAAGGAGAAGATTATGGTCATTTGCTTATGTTAAGCCAAGATCTGCCGAGTTAACCATGCAGTCAAGTCATTGCATCACAGGTACCAGTATGATTTTATCATAGTTCATGTAGACATAAATGATCTGAGGCATCATCATCATCAACCCCCTTCTTCCCATTATCTACATGGGGTTGGGGTGTCGTGTTAACTGTCATCATCTCTCTCGATTCAATGCCACATTCCTGCCTTCTTCAACACTCATGCTCAAATGCCACAGATCTTCTTACACACAATCCATCCAACTCTTTGCTGGATGTCCTCATTTCCTCTTACCTTATTCCTGTCTGTCCCAAATCTTCTTCACCAGATTATCTTCTGCTTTTCTGCATGTGTCTGAACCACCGTAATCTGTTCTCTTTGATATTTTCTGGAATTGAAGCTACATTGGCTTCTGCTCTTATGTCCTCATTTCTTCATCTGTCCCACAGTGTGCATCCTACCACCTTTCTCAGACACTTCATTTCCATCACCTCTAGCTTCCTCATCTGCTCTGTCTTTACTGCCCAGGTTTCTGTGCCATACAGTAGTACTGATCACACCATTGTTTTATACACCTTACTTTTCAGCTTCTTTGGCATTATTATGTCATACACTGCCCCTGATACTCTGTGCAGTTGGCTGCAGCCCTCTAATTCTACCTTTGACATCTTCATTCAGACTTCCTTTCTCCTCAACCACCGTTCCCAGATACTTGAAGCTATTAACCTATTCTAATATCTTCCCTTCTATCGCAATTCTCATCATTTTCTGATTTTCCCAGTTTGCTGCCATTACCACTGTCTTTTCTGTGCTTAGTTTCATCCTATGTACCTTCTGTTATGCATTCCATTGCCCTATCCTTTGTTGAAGTTCTTGCTCAGAGTCTGCCTGTAATGCCACATTGTCTGCATACAACACCTTTGTTAACCTGTATCCTCTGACCCGTTTGTTGATGAAGTCCATCACCAGTATGAACAGCAGTGGGCTCAGAGCTCAACCTTGGTGCACACCCAATCCCACTGTAAACCCCTCTGTGAGACCGAACACTGTTCATACTTGAGTCAGTGGGTCCTTGTACATAGCCTGCACTAATTCTACTAATGGTTCTGGGACTTTAAACCACCACAGTACTGCCCAGATCAGCTTTCTTGGGACCTTGTCATACGCTTTATCCAAGTCTAGGAATGCCCAGTTGGACTCTTTCTTCATCTCTAGCTTCTTCTCAACTATCTGTCTCACTGCAAACATTGGATCAATTGTGCTGCATCCTGATCTGTATCCAGACTGCTCATCCCCTTCTTACTTTCTACTTCTTCATACCCATTTACCAATCACCCTCACCAGGACATTCATGCAATGTGACAGGAGTTTGATGCCTCTGTACTGCCCACAGTGGTGGATGTGCCCAAACCACTATGATCTGACATGCCTCTCTCGATTATATGAAGAGTGACATTATGGATATCTCTGAATCTGTGTCTCAGACTTGCATGTGCCTTGCATTGAGCAACATTCTACCTTCTCCAAAGATGATGCCACAGTATGAACAAACAAATGAATGACTTTAACAATTGGCTTAGTTTCTGGTGTCATTCCAGGGGGATTCAATATCTGTCGATCTAGCAGGACATGGTCAACAGGCCATGTTGTTTGGCCAAAGATGGCTTCCACCTGTCTCCCCCGATCTTCGGGATTTTGGCTATAATTTTACCCAACCCCTTAGAGTCTTTTTCAGAAAATGCCAAGGTGATAAAATTACCAAAGTGGCAAATAAAACACAAAGGAACCTAAAGGTATTACCACTCAATATTAGGAGCCTTAACTAGAAACTCCACACCCTACAAACACTCCTTACTCTGGAGAATATAGACATCCATGCCAGTAACAAGACATGATTTAAAGCCACATAATCTACTCCAGCAGTGCAAGGCTCAGTGTCTTCCAGACCTTTAAACCATCAGCTGCACAGACAAGGACTAAAGATGGAGGCATCTCAGTCTACATTAGCAACAAGTATATCTTAAGGTTGGTTAAACAGGATGGTACTCTGGAGTTCATCCATGTATAAATCACTTTAGATAGAGCCTCTTATATTTTAGCAAGCTATAGCTTACTATCTATGTCTCAAGAATCCAACAACTCTTATCTAGACCTACTGGAGGCACTCTCCACCCAACCAATGACTCTACTTATGGGAGACTTTAACTACCACTCTATGGACTGGGAAACATATACTGCCACCAAGTTGCAGGCACAATATTTCATGGACTTTATTAACAGAATCAGTTAGTGTACACTTCAACCAAAGGTTCAAATGCACAGGACCATGTTCTCAGTAATATATGAGAGTGCTGCAGACACCTGTATAATGTCCTCACTGGTGAGGTTGGATCACAAAGCTATCTTATTCAAAATAAAAATCAACTTGGAAAATCCAGCAAACCTGTTACAGTTAGAAACTATTCTAAAGCAAACTATATCCTGCTAATCCTAATCTTAACAAGGTGTATAACAAATGGAAAAATGTCATGGGCAAAGTCAGAAAGAGCAATTCACATAATGACATGAGCTCACTAATAAATCTAAACAAGAAGCTGAGAGGGCTAATTAAATCCAAAAAGGCCAATTACAAGGTCAAGATAACTTCTCAGGCTAAAGACTACCACAAGACCTTCTACAGCTATTTCCAAAACTTCAAACAACGCACAACAGTGTGCTGAACTGGTAGCAAATGGCACAATTCTTCATAGGTAAGAATGACATAGCCAATCTGCTGGCCATCAAATTTAGCTAAAACTCCCCCTACCACCCTTTGTGAAATCCTTACCAGCATAATCCCACAACTATCAGCAGGGAGCAGGTCATAGTGGTGGTCACTAAGACTAAAACATAGCCTCAATGGGGCCAGATGATTTCCCAGATTACCTCTTAAATAGCCTGAAACATGACCTATCAGGACCACTTGAGTCACCTTTCAACTACATCCTCAAAACAGGCTACATATCAAGTGAATGGAGGATGACAACTGTTATCCCCCTTTACAAGGATGGATCATCAACTGACCCCAGAAACTACAGAGATGTTAATCTGACTAGTCTAATATGAAAAGCCATCAAACAAATTATCATGGAAATGATCACTAAAGACATTGGCAACCTGCAGACACTGGATTCATCCTAGTTTGGTTTTGTTGAAGGAAAGTCAAGCCTAATTAACTTGGCAGACTTCTTTGAGAAGGTAACCTAGGCAATGGATGAAGGAAAAATGGTGCATACTGCCTACCTAGACCCAGCTAAGGAATTTTATGCAATACCCCATTCAGTCATTGTGGACAAACTCACTGAATTAGGGATAAGTCTTTACACAACTTGTTCATAGGTTCATAGGTTCATAGGTTGGTACTGGGCTATCTGCCCGAAGGCATATATTAGCCCAGCCACATTGTGTGGTATTCACTGCCCCTTTAGTAGTTCCCTAGACCCTTGTACTAGCAGCTAGTACCCTTGGCCCCTATCTAGTAGTGCTGTTGGTGTGATCCCCGGTGTGAACTTTCTGTTACCCATCCACTCATCAAGGTTTCTCTTGAAGAGTGATAGTGAGGGGCTCTGTCTTATGTAGATCGGGACCTTGTTCCATCGTAAGGGAATTCTCTGCAAAGGGAATCTATCCCTCCAGCATGTTCTATTCATTGTTGTGTTGAGGTTTATATCCCTAGAGAGTGTAGTTCGAGTAGATTTGGTTTTGCTAAGATGGAGCATGTTCAACAATTCTGGGTTGGACATGGCTCTGTACGTTAGACAGAGATCGCCTCTGAGAAAGCGGTATACAACAGAGAACAGTCTTAGCTTTTTCAATCGTGCTGCATAGGGCAACTGTTTGAGGCCAGTAATCCTCTTGGTTAGGTACCTCTGTGGTCTCTCCAGCTGCTGGAGATGTCTAGCCAGGTACATTCCAATTGGTGCATTGTACTCAATAATGGGTCTGATGAGGGAAGAGTAGAGGGCACCATTACATCCTTAGATCTTGATGCGAACCCTTTCGTGATCAGATGGGTCACATAGAAGGATTTTCTAACCACTTTGGCAACATGGTTATCAAAGGAAAGCTGACTATCTACTTGGGTCCCTAGATCCCTTATTTCTTCTTCAGATTTCAGGGGATTACCTCCTATGTTGTAGTTTGCGGGTACTCTGTTTTTTCCAAAGGGGATTACTATGCATTTTTTTGCATTTAGCTTGGGACCATGGCTTTGACACCATGCATCAGTCTCATTTAGGCCCTTCTGGAGGATCTCCATGTCGGCCGGAGACTCTATTATAGCACCCGGTTTGCAGTCATCTGCAAACTTAGTCAGCCACAGCCCTTCCGTGCTTGCCTGTACTTCTGAGAAGTATATGCCAAACAGGAGGGGCCCCAGGACAGAGCCCTGAGGCACACCACTCATTACTGGTCAGGATTTGGACATAGATCCTGCTACTCTTACTTTATGAGATCTGTCTGAGAGCCAGTTTGCGATCCATCTTGTGACGTACGGATTTATGCCCAGGCTGGTGAGCTTATCAATAATACCTGAATGGGGAATGGTGTCAAATGCTTTAGCAAGGTCAAGGTAAGCCGTGTGTACCTCCTTTCCCTTATCTATAGCCTGAGTAACTGTCTCAAAGAAATCCTCCAGGTTCAGGAGGCATGATCTGCCCTTGACGAAGCCGAACTGTGTGGGGTCCAGCGACTGGAGGTTCCCAATCTCTCCATTTATGAGTTCCATAATGATTTGCTCCATAGCCTTACAGATCAGACTGGTCAAGCTTATTGGTCAGTAGTTCCCAGGGTCAGTTGTGGCCCCACCCTTGTGTAGCGGGACCACCATTGCCGTGCGCCATTCTATGGGCACATATCCTGTGGGGAGGCTGAGACTGAACAGGGTATTAAGATGTGGGGTTAATTCCTTTTGGAGCTTGCTTATGACACAGCCTGGGACACCATCTGGTCCCATGGAGACAGTGTTCTTAGCTTTAGATAGAGCCTTGTTAACCAATGTATCAGTAATAATTGGACTTACACAATCCCCTGGAATGGTAATAGGCCCTGTAGGTGGACGGGGGGGGGGGGGGATTTGCACTGAACCTGTCAGCCAAGATGTTGGTAATGTCAGAAGGGTCAGTGTATTTTGCTCCATTTTGTACTAGCTCAGAACAGACCTGAGCATTGCCATTTAGGTTTTTGACGTAGCCATAGAAGGCCTTATGGTTATCCTTGGCATCCTTGGCAACTTTCTTTTTAAAATTAGCTTTAGTTGACTTGATGAGGGCCCTCAATTTCTTACTAATCAGGATGATTTTTCTACTTGAGATTTGGCCTTTTTTTGTATAAGTCTCCTCCTTTTATTGTAAAGTTTGCTTATGGCCGGGGTCCACCTGACTGGTTTTGTCTTGCTTGAGGAAGGAGTCTTGGTTTTATTTGGGATAGCAGGGTCCATGCAATCCTGAAGATGCATATAGAGTGCCTTGGTGTAGGATTCCGCATCCTGGATATTATTATCCTCCTGCAAGGGAATAATGAAGCTTTCCACTTCGGATGCAAGTAGTTTGAAGTTTGCTTTGGAAAGGTTTTTGGCTATGGTTTCTTTGACTGGGGGAGGTGGAGGGGTGAGGATGTCCAGAGTTATCAGTTTGTGGTCGGATCTGACCAAGGAGGGAGTGATAACAGGTGTGGTACAATGGGCGCCCATATTTGTGATGATTAAATCCAATATGTTGAATTGCAAGCTGGCTCAAAGATAGGAACCAAGAAGTCAGGACTGGTGAAACCACGTCCACCAAGAGGCAGGTCACAAGTGGAGTACCAAAGGGCTCTGTGCTGGGCTCACTCCTGTTTGGCATATACTTCTTGAAGGTCAGGGTCAGGGCTAATGACAAAGGCCTGTGACTCAACAAGTTTGCAGATGACTGCAAATTAGGAGTTATAATAAATCCCCCTCATGACACTAACATTTTGCAAGAGGAAGTCTAAAAAGTGGCAGGACTTGAATGAGCTATGTAACATCTGAGTGAGAAAGATTGGGTAGATTATAAGTGATGTATAAGGTTTGCAACTGAGAGTGTTTCAGTATGTTTTATGATGTAAAATGTTTGCAACTAGGATTGTGTCAGTGTGGTTTGTTTTCATTTATATAAATGTTTGATTGCCTATGTAGTAAGTGATGGTTTAATAAAGATGTTTCTTGTTAAACAAAAAGCAGGAATTGAATAATTTATGTAATATTGCTTGGGTTATATGGTACATAGCAATATATGTGAAGTATAATGTTTATACTAATATAGTTTGATTGCTTTTATATGAATGTAAATTTGCCTATGTCAGAAGCAATAATTCAGTAAAGATGTTTTGAAAAAAAAAAACATCCTGCAAGAGAGTCTAACACAGACACATGACTGGTGCCAAAGCCATGTATTAAAACTGAGTGCAAAGAAGTGCATTTTAGCACCTTTTGGGAAAAAATCTACCCAGGCAAATTGTTCCATTTATACGTTATCCCAAAGAGTTGACTCAGTAGTTAGTGATCTGGGTACATATGTAGACAGTAATCTGGCCTTTGACCAACACGTAGCCAGAGTAGTAAGAAATCCGTTCAATGTTGTCCAACTTATAAGTATGGGTGTGACATCCAGGCCCAAGGAAGTTGTAGTACTACTCTACTTCTCCATTATCAGACCCATCATTGAGTACAGCGCCCCCTTCAGCATGTACCTAGCTAGACAAATGCAACAGCTGAAATGCCCACAAAGGTTCCAAACCAAGTATTCAAACATTGTCCTCTACAGAGCACCTTAGACTCCTGTCTCTATGCTCGGTTTCCTACAGGTTGTTGACAGGTAATCTGTGCTTAGCATATGAAGCATCCTTAGATCCAGCCCTGATGGAGTTTTGCACATCCACAAAACAAGCAGCACCAGAAACACTAGATCCAGGAATTTGAGTTGCTTTTGACATCTATTGAACATATGAAAACAAAACTGGATACGCTACTGAGGCTGTAGTATAAAAATAATACTAAAACAACTCAACATCACAAAGAGCATGAAAAGGCTATCAGATTGTGAAGTTGCAACCTTAGACATAAGTGAAAATCAAAACTATTAATTAACTAATTTAGACAGATGCAGTTACAACCTCAAGTATTACTGTTGTAATAAGCTGCAGCTGTGAATAAACCAGAATTTGATGTAGTTTGATTTTTCAGCACATACCACCAAGGTGAGTTAATTCTTCTTCATTGTCAACATATGAGTAGATAGGAGTAGAGAGCACAAGGCATTGCTTTAAGAGAGAAACTGCCAGCCCCTTCTGCAAGATATCCACAAAAAAATATGAAAGTCAGTGTTGCATATTTACACCCCAATCGATATCACAATAATAGATTACATACAGCAGCTGTCAGTTATATTTATTTAGCTAAATAGAACAAAAGTATAAAAAATACATCTCTAAAAAAGACTGCCCTGGATATGGTGGGAGCAACCACACCCCAGTAAAATATTCTATGCAGATGGGCAAGTATGTTATATGTATACCTCTCAACTGTCCACATTTTTATAGAATGTCCAGATTTTTTTCTCATATTTTTTGTCTGTTCCTCATAAAATGTGTGGTTTTCTTTTCTGACAAATCACTGAGGATTGAAGTCACTAAATAATGACATACATTTAAGCTTCAGACTTCATAGCTTTCATAAAAATGCACATCAACACAAATCCTGTTATTCTAACAATTTTCTAAGTTAGGAAGAGCAATATTTAAAATCTATCCCTATTTTTGACCTTTTCCCTACTTTATTTTATACTTTCTCCAGAATTATTGAGGTTGAGAGGTATGGCTATATGCACTTTCTATATCTAATCACTATGAGATCATACTATCTCAAAAGACAAGATGTAAATACAGCCTTGTGTCCCACCAATGAAGTAGGACTCAGTGACATGAACACTTAGCCATATGGGAATATGCCCCTGCACAAAACATAACATTCCAGGAAAACAGTATTATCTGCTTCTGACAATGCTGCAGATCATGTGTAATTTATGAGGAAATGATAAAATACCTTCCCATCATACGTGCCCCAAAACCATACTAGAAAACAAACCTTTGTTGCTTCCACCTTTAATAACCTGACAATTGCAATGTCTTGTTTTTCTCTGATTAACTTGAAAGGTGTTTAGTCTATTCTGACAAGTGGTGACATATGAATATAGAATGCAATAATGCCCAGAACTACAGTTGCTGTGTGAAGCAGCACATGAAGTTTTTAACATAACTGCATTTAGTTTGGACATTGCTATTACCACATTCAGCTAATATGTCCTGGCGTGTGAAGCTTAGATCTCAAACACTGGCAACATGCTGATTTTACATGCATATTTTACTTATTTACAAATCAGGAATTTTATTAACTACCAATTAATTAACAAAGTAGATGTACGAGTCACAGGAGACACTTAAGATATACCCCAAATTATCTATCTTACATGTAGATACAGATAATGTAATATTTTAAGCTAACAACTTCTTTTCCGCGGAGCAGTTTGATGCAAGTTAAAACAAGAGATATTCAATGGTGTAATTTTAGATGGATCCAAAAACAACATAAGCTTTCTGCTTTGATTTCAGCTTTTGTTTTTATGCCATGTAGGTGAACAAAAAGGTTTAATACTTTTTCCAAGCAATTTTTGTACTTTATATGCTGATTAATTGAAAACCACCTTTCAGTATTGATGTATTATGCTTTGTAAACATGCTTTGTATGTCTCATACCTCTAGTTTTTGAAGATATTTGCTTAAGGATGTTTTTAGAAGCATTATGTCACATTGATGTTACACTGATTGAAATGCAATTACTCATCAAGATGCACAAAAACATCTTGTGCTGAAGTCTGAAAATGAGACACAATCTCTGTAACTAACTCATTAAAGGAATGCATTGATAGAAATATGCAGGTGAAATCTTAAGTAGCTTTCATTAAGAATAGGTATTGATGCATTAAACGATATTATGACTGATGTTTTAGTTTGTATGTGTGCTGAAAATGTATTTGATATAATCCCATTTCATATGCTAATGGCAGAGATAATGCTTGGAACCTCCTGTTTGTTTGCTTGTTTGTTTTTTTGCCTGCTTACTAAATAAAATTAACTAATTCAGTGATAAAATTTCAGCCGTAACCTAAATGAAACCAAATATTACAGACTGCCAAGCAATGACCTGTGTCTGGCATATAAGGCACCCTCTGACCTAATACTGATGGACCTATTACACATCAGCAAGTCCAATGGCACCAGAAACACTGGGTCTATGGATCTAAGCCTCTTCTGCAATACTACCAGAATAGTTTGGAGGGACAGGTATATCTTGCAAAGGATACTGCTGCTCTAGAACAAGCTCTCCATCCATGTAAAACAAAGCTTACCCCTGTCCATATTCCATCGTGACTTAGATCTATGTATGGGTAATAGAAAATGTACGCCATGAATGCCCCTGTAGTACTAATGGACAGAAGCAGCTCCTCAGTACTTGTATGCATAGATCCCCTTATCCATAGTATGTTTCTAGTTATTCACACTAGGGATAATAAATAATTATCAACCGAATAAGCACAGTGTATAGATAATCCATAGTGTGTGTGCATGTGTCTTTATATACCCACATAGGCACAGTTTGTAAATCACGCCTCATGACCATGACTCTTGCTGTTTAATAGCAGAAGTTCAGAACTCAAACGTCATTGTCTACTATGTTCTCTTACTATGAAGACCTACAAATTTAACCTCGACAAAAACACCAGGAGATTAGGTATAAGCTGTTCTAGCAACAGGCTTTGCAGTAAATGAGGTTATATCTGCAGTTGTCGGTAGTACTAAAATAAAGATTCTTTGTGTTTTTTAACCATTTCACACAGCCAACGTAAGTCAATAACATCCCAGTTTAAACTTTAGTTCGATGCTCTCACAGTTTTCAAGAGACAGCATACACTTTGGCTTTTATTTTAGCTATAGGAAAGTTAATTAACTTGCACTAGTTCTTATTACAAAACAGACAGAATGCAGACTGCCATCTAATTGACAGCTCAGTACTTTATAAGGGTATCTCAATCTAAAAGGAGAGCCTACAAAATAAAGCTTGCAGCCATGGCAATGCACATTAAAATTCAACCTATATGCATCAAACAAAAATACTACAATTGCCATATTCTCACTTACTCACTAACTAAACAGCTCTTTTAATAACTTACAGAATAAAGTGCAATGTTCCAACCAAACAACTCAACATGTCTTTATTGGCTAAAATATTTATGTGTTCATTTCAAAGTGCTGCTGTTAAATGTTATCTTTATGCATATCAGTCTTTCTAATGCCTACATTTTTTTTCTTACCCAAAACAGGAATACACTTCTTTCAACTACTTTGCACTTTTAGCAGCCCCCCTCACTACCCCTAGGTCCATTGAGGCAATTGTAACTGTGCCTCCATAAAAACCTTCAGAAGTGCCAACAAAGATTGTATTAGTACAGCAGTTACAGAATTACAAGCATCACCTGTAAAATAACTTAACAGTAGCCTTAGTAGTAAGTTACCAGTAGCCTTAGCAGTAACTTACCAGTAGCCTTAGTAGTAACTTACCAGTAGCCTTAGTAGCTTTTCACTGTCTGCTTCAATAAGACAGAGAACAGTAAACTGGTTTAGATGTCTTTGGATTATGTTTTCCTCACCACTGAATCAAGAGTAAATGACTACATCATACTAATAGAAAAGCATTTGACTTTCCTAAACATTGAATGCTCACTTTACCAACTGTTAGTACTGTTTTTAGATATATCATAAGAAATAACTAAAGATATTTGACTTGGTTGCCTTAACAGTCTACTGCAAAATAGTTCTTGTGATTGTGATAAGTGAAAATGTCTAAATTACACTGTCATTTACATTTTGAGTCACTGCAAATTTGAAAGTGTTCTGCATCTTTTAATTGTGCAAATAACAACAGTTCACACACATATGGTGCATGCTATTTCAAATATCACTGCTGTAATCTGTGCAGCGAGTAATCCATACAAGCTGCAGTTCATAAATGCATTATTAAAGAGCTTCAAGCCCTATAAGTGTCTACTTATAGGCTTTCCCATCAATTCCACAAACATTTCTCATAGCTTTCCTCTGGACTCTTTCAAACAGCCAGAAGCCCCTTTCCTAATGTGGCCTCCTGACCAGGAGTAAGTTGAATGGAAACATTACCAATTTACTTCTTAAGTCTATCACCCAGAGATAACCCCTCCCCCTACATTATGTTACCTTCTCATTCTGGTCCTTGTGCTAAGCTCCAGGTGAGACCAATACTTCCAGATACTTTTCTTGGTTTGTTTTAAAATCTAGATTAAGTCTCCTCTTAGTAGCCTTTACCTAGTAGAAAACAATGCTGGAGACCTTGCTGATTAAATCATAACATCTTCTTACAACTACTTTTAATGTGTTCATCAAATTTTACCTAATACAAGTCCACCAGTGCCCCCAAGTCCTTAACATGGTTAGCTACAATTAACATTTGATTGTCTAAGGCATAGGGCTCTTAAAGTTGTTGTTACCAAACTGCATCACCATGCACATGTTAGTATTGAACCTCATACCTTAGATGCTGACCACTACAGGATAGTATCCAAATACCCTTAAAGTACATATTATTCATTAATATCAGTAATTATACCTCCAAATTGGACAGTCTAACGATGGTGCATAGATGTGGGAGGGGATAAGGCAGTTTTATGCTAAATGCATGCAGTTTAATAAAATAGTTACACCTCTCACATAGGTTCATAGGTGACTACTAGGTTACTGACCCAAAGGTCTTTATAAGCCTAGCCATGTGCACCCACTATAATACTAGACTAGAGAAACCCAATATAAAGGATAATGCCAAAACTTGAGATTGTAATTAGCAATGACTGCCCAAATCAAGGAGGGTCATAGGTGAAATCCCCAGCAGGAATTTATGGTTTCCCATCCAGTCATCCAGGCTACACTTAAACAGGGCCATAGAGGAGCTCTGTTTGCTGTGAATTAGTAGCTTATTCCAGAGGAGTGGCAACCTCTGAGAGACATATCTTTCTCTCCAGCAGGTCCTATTTATGTTGTAGGTCAGGTTAAGGTTCCTAGAGTGGGTGACCCTTGTCCCATTTGACTTGTGGATGTGCAGCATTTCCATTAGATTTGGATCCAACATTGCTATGTAGACCAGGCACAAGTCTCCTCTAAATAGTCTGCATGCTACGGAGTACAGTGATAGTGACTTCAGTCTTTCAATATATAACATGCGCTGGCGAACCTCAGTTTTCTTGGTTAGAAATTTCTGAGGTCCCTCAATTTACTGCAGGTGCCTGCTAAGGTACATACCAAAGGGAGCATTATACTCAATTATTGGCCTGATGAGGGTCAAGTACAGGGGAGTTATGACATCTTTCACTCTTGATGCAATGCCTTTGCTAATGAGGCATGCAACGTAGAATGCTTTTCTTACCACAGTAGACACATAGCGGTCAACGTTTAGGGTACAGTTAATTTGTGTTCCCAAGTCTCTCACTACTGAGTTGTTACTTAGGGTATTATTGTTTATATGGTAGTCTGCAGGGATATCATTTTTACCAAAGGAAATGATAATGCATTTTTTAGCATTGAGTTTGAGTCCATGGTTTTGGCATCAATCACTGGTTTGTGTAAGTCCCTCTTGAAGTATATTGACATCATTTGGGGATTCAGTGATTGCACCTAATTTGCAGTAATCAGCAAACTTAGTCAGCCAGAGTTTTGGTCTGAACTTCTAAGTATATTCCAAACAATAGCAGGCCCAGCACTGATCCCTGTGGAACCCACTGGTGACACGTCTGCTGGTTAAGGTAAAGTTCCCAACTTTGACTGAGTGTGATCTGTCGGTGAGCCAGTTAGCAACCCACCTGACAGCATAAGGGTTGATATTCAACTGGGAAAGTGCATCAATAATGCCCGAATATCAGATTGTGTTGAAGGCCTTGGCTAAGTCAAGGTAGGCTGTATGCACAGATTTTCCTTCATCTGTGGCTCTGGTAACATTTTCAAAGAAGTCCACCAGGTTTAATAGGCATGACCTGCCTTTGACAAAGCCAAATTGCATCAGATCAAGGGTTTAGAGTTTGCCTATATCCTTATTTATAAGGTCCATGATGATTCCTTCCACAGCCTTACAGATAAGGCTGGTTAAGTTTATAGATCTGTAGTTCCCAGGGTCTGTTGCTGTACCCCCTTTATGAAGGGGGATGACGGTTGCTGTTTTTCATTCAGCAGGGACAAAACCAGTACTCAGGCTGTTGTTGAAGTGAGTACCTAAAGGAATTACTAACTCATGTTTTAGACCATTTAAAACACAACCTGGGATGTCATCTGGTCCCATACAGGCTGTGTTTTTGGCCCTGGAGAGAGCATTAATGACTTGTTCTTTGGAGATTCAAAGTTGGAGAGATGTAGAGGGAATGTTTCATGGAATGTTTGGAGGGGACAGGGAGGTGAAGTTTTTGCAAAACCTGTCAGATAATAGGTTAGCTATTTTCACAGGATCAGTGTGTGAGTGTGATGCCATCTACAACTAGTACAGCACACGTCTGGGACCCAGGTCCTACCTTTTAGGTTACGGATATAGCTGAAGAATGCCTTATGGTCATCCTTAGCTATGGTTGATAATTGTTTTTTGAAGGTGCCCTTAGAGGATTTTACAAGCTGCCTTGTTTGTTTGTTCAAGCAGAGTAGGGTCCAGTGCTGGGATCTCTCTTTTTTATTCTTAGAGAGAAACTTCTTCCTCTTGTTGTATAACTTATTAATGCTAGATGTCCACAAGGGAGGCTTGCTTTTTCTTGAGGATCTTGTGATCCTATCAGGTGCAGCAGTGTCAATACATTTGTATAAGTGATTGTACAGGGCATTTGTGTATACCTCACTATAGTTGTCAATACTATCTTTGGGAACAGGAGCTTGGAAATTATTTATGCCATCCCTTGGGAAGGTATAATTAGCTTTGGTGAAATGTTTTAGCCTGATTTCACCTGTGAGGGGCTGAGGTGTTATAGCTACTTCAAATGTGACTGATTTGTGATCAGTGAGGGTCCTACACTTGTGGTGGTGCAATGGTCACCCATGTTGGTGAGGACCAGGTCGAGAATGTTTGAGCTCCTTGTGGGGTTGCATACTATTTGTTCCAGAGCATTAGTATTAACAAAGTCCAGGAACTTTTGTGCGAGCATGTTGGTACTCATTTAAGTTTCCCAGTCAAAAAAGGGGTAGTTAAAATTGCCCATGACTAGAGTGTTTGGTTGTAATTTTATTGCCTCAAGTAGGTCCGAATAAGCAGCATGGGCATCTTGGTTCATTGAAGGAGGCCTATAGCTAATGATGACTTGAAGGGGGGGGGGGTCTTATCCCCAGTTAGTTGAACTTGGAGTAACTCCATGGAGTTTTCCTGTCTAAATCTAGAGGTGTATTTATCTTTTATGAAGATAGGTAATCTTCTTCCTTTGGTTCTCACGTGTTCATTTTGTGGTCTGAAAGTGTGGAAGGCATTGTAGTCTTGCAAGGCCAGGGTACTCTCTGCAGCCCTGAACCAATTTTCTGTGACTGCACAGACAGTAACATCATCCAGGGAGAGGATGCTTACAGACAGTGCAGTTTTTGATTTAAACTCCTAGCTTTTAGCAGCATAACCTTTAATTTATTTGTGAGTGATATTTTCACGTCAGAAATTTTTATCCTTGAGACCTTGCCTGAAAAAGACTCTATGGTGGATGCAAGTGCCTTAGCCAGTAACCAAAATCCTAGAGTTGACAGGTGAAGACCATCTCTGCCAAAGCAGGATGGTCTATCAACCATGTCATCCCAGGCTGATAGGAACTGGATCCCCTTAGAATGACACCAGAAACTAAGCCAATTATTGAAGTTAATCATCTTTTGTTTATACTGTGGTATCATCCTAGGTGAGGATAGAATGCTGCTCACGGTTAGGGACATACCTGTCAGGGACACATATTCAGAGAGCTCAATCATGTCTCTCTTCATATAGTCCAGTGAAGTACATCTCAAGTCATTCACACCAACATGAACTATGATGGACTCATAATGGTACTTGTTGTTGAGAGACTTTAGTGCATGTGTGATCTGATGGATCTTGGAAGCTGACAGACAGCTAAACATAACCTACTCCTTGTTCAGCCTGGTGAGTGGGATATCTGTGTATCTCACAATGGAGTCACCTATGACTAAAACATTTGGTTTAGATGTTTTTTGCCTTAGGGGCTTATTGGTGAGACGCTGATGCTTGTGTTTTTATGTGTATTGAGTGCTGTATGTGCTGTATTATGTGAAGCATGTTTGTGTTTGAAAGGTCTCTGGTGTTTAGGTGGGCTTCTGGTGATTACCACCATGTTTGACTGTTTATGTGTTGAGTGCATGGTTTGCAAAAGAGGTGCAGTATTGTGAGCTGACAACCTGTTCAGGGTTACTGTTTTGTGCATGATAGAGCAAGGATTCCAGATTCTTAGTATAGATGCATCTCTCACAAATTGTACTTGGGTGATTTAGGAGTAGAGGGTTGTCAGTGTACATGAGGCAGTTGCTACACTGCCTCAGGACACCCATGTCAATCAAGTTGATAGCAGAAATGGAAGGAAACTGACCATCCATAATACTAGGTTAAATCCTGTTTTCACAGTGGAGAGAGAAAATGGAGGGGCGTGGTATAACTGGGTGCGCTAATCGGGGTCTATATTAATGAGATCTCTATAAAGGGTCTATACTAGCTGGGGTTCGCTAAATGGTATGAGATTATTGTAGATTTGGTGGTTTAGGGAATGCTTAAGGGGCAAAAGCACAGTGGAGGTGCTCTCTGAGCAGCTAAGTGCAATTTAAGGACTTCTTGGATGGATCATGGGCAGCTACTATGGGAAAAATTATGTACTGAAGTTTTTGCATCTATAACCACCAATAGTTACCCTCACTGTGCGGTAGTGTGTGATGGTGCATGGTGGTGGTGCACTACATGTAAACTGATGAATAGAGCAGCGCAGTGGCTAGTTGCCTAACTCTTTGGAGTTGTGTTAAAACACATGCAAACCCAGGCAAATGCAGGACTTATGTAGCAACAGTGAGCATACCGAATTAAACAATTTAACCAATAAAAATCTCAAAACTGAGCCCTGTGCCAGCAACATTCAATCAGATGAGTCACTGCACTCTACTGCCACAAGGGTGCAATGGGGCCCTCTGCAATAAAATATATCCTGGTTTAGTGCTCATTTTAACAAACAGAACCAGATTCACCAGGTCTGAATCTAGTCTATGCTACAGCAGACAGAAAGTGCAACAAATCAGTAAGAACAGTTTTAAAAAACATCTGCAATACAACAAAAATACAGTTTAAAAGTGTAAAACACAGTATAAAATTGTACTTATGGTTAGCAGAATGCAACAGACTCCTTGGATTGCACAGACGAATGTAGCAGAGCAGTGCCTGGTTGCCTGACTCTGTGGAGCTGTGTTAAAACAATGAGCAAACTGAATTAAACAATTTTACCAATAAAAAACTCACAGCTGAGCACTGCCAGCACCCTTGTATCAGATGAGTCCTAACTGCACTCTCCTGCCACAAGGGTGAAGGGTTGGGGCTCTCCAATAAAAATAGCCTGGTCTAGTGCTCAATTTAACAAACAGAACCAGATTCAGATAGAGTCCCTTAGGGTGAGTAGGAGTTCATTTTCAGTGAGCATGTGGTACTTCTTACACTATCTTAGAAAACTGAGTGCTATAAAGCTGACTAATCTGATGTATCTCTGTGATGACTAGGGCTGTCATGTGATGAGAGCTTGTGGGAGAAATAAAATAGGGCTGAATTCAGAGTAGGAAGCTTGTTGGACTGGTGATATGTCCAGCAAAACTCTGCAATGTCTTGTGCCACTGATACTCGAGCTGTAAGGAAAAGCACAGCTAAGAGGAAGCCCACACAAATTAGTTCCAACTGTTTATATGGAGCAGAAGTGTCTAACTCATAACAGTTTGAGGAAGGTATATTTTTAATAATACATAAGACAAGAAATCACTTGCTCTCACTACCTGTTTTGGAACTGCAACAACTGCTGGGTTGCACTTAGCTCTGTGCAGTATAAATTTCAGTCCTATATTTAAAATATTTATTTCCAAGCATCCTAATTCATAATGTGCAAATTGTTCTCATTATTCTACTTATAAAATCCTCATTGCTATTTTGGGTATTTCCTTCTCTAGTCACAGTGGGACTAAGAATGATAATCAGCTGACCACAACACCCCAGCCTAGAAAATTAGCTAGGAACTTGTTAATAATCAGCTGATCATAACATCCCAGCCAAGAGAATTAACTAAGAGCTCATTAATAATCAGCTGACCACAACACCCCAGCCTAGCGAATTAACTAAGACCTCATTAATAATCAGCTGATCACAACATCCCAGCCTAGAAAATTAGCTAGGAACTTGTTAATAATCAGCTGATCATAACATCCCAGCCTAGAGAATTAACTAAGAGCTCATCAATATTCAGTTGATCACAACACCGCAGCCTACAGAATTAACTAAGAGCTCATTAGTAATCAACTGATCACAGTACCCCAGCCTAGAGAATTAACTAAGAGCTCATTAAAAATCAGCTGATCACAACACCCCAGCCAAGAGAATTAACTAAGAGCTTGTTAATAATCAGCTAATCACAACACCTCAGCCTATAGAATTAACTATGAGCTCATTCATAATCTGCTGATCTCAACAGCCCAGCCTGCAGACTTAACTAAGAGCTCATCAATAAGCAGCTGATCACAATACCCCAGCCTAGAGAATTAACTAAGAGCTTGTTAATAATCAGCTGATCACAACACCCCTGCCTAGAGAATTAACTAAGAGCTCTTTTTTATCATAGGACCAGGAGACTATGGAACTCCTTAGCTGCACATATATGATGTCCTGTGAGTTTGGAGATTTTCAAGTGGTCGCTGGATACTTGGCTCAAAGGGCAAATCTTTGTCTCAGGGTTCTATTTGAGTTTGACCCTCATTATATTAGACATTGATCATAATCACCTTGGTAATGGGGGCTAGCAATAGCTTCTCAGCCTCTGTCAGCAGCATTTCAATGGTGGGGGTACCCATGGTACAGGATGGCTTGCAGCAGTATGTATGGATGTATGTATTTATTTATTTATGTCTGCATGTATTTATTAATTCCATTTGTTGATTGATATAGTCCAGCCTGCCTTATGCCACTTTTTTAGTAGAGTCCAGAGGAGAAAAGCTACAACAATGACATATAACTATTAAATCATAATTTCAAGATTTATTAATATAATATATAAACTATATACAAAGTTAACATGTGTTATTAATTGCAGAATATATTCAAGATAGTCAACTAGAGATTTGTGATATTTATATGGCATTTTGTCATAACACTGCCATGTTCAACCACTGTATTCACATCAGAGGAGTAGCTAAGATTCAGTGAAGGCGTAACAGTTATATCCTCAGATGCTGATTAGCAATAGTGAAGTGCCAGAAGTTCAGAAATGCCAACACTGCATTTGCAGTCATGACTAAAGAGTTTCTGCACTTCATGTTTGGTATTTAACTGTACTGTAGCAAGCCATTTCTAGCAATTTGCTACATCAACAAAGAGTTGAGAGAGGTGCCCAAGTGGGGAACTAAACTGGGCACCACATTATCTAGCTACAAATCTGATTCACATATGCAGTTCCGTTATTCAGCGGTGGTGGTGCTGCGGTAGCATTGTTGCCTCACAGTAAGATGCTGTCCGGTTCGATTCTCAGCTAGAGCATCTTCTGCGTGGAGACATGCATGAATGGGCATACCTTCATTGAAGGTTGTGCATCATAGCTGGTAACTCGGCATATAAAAATCAACTACCAATCATTAGCGGATCGGAGTTCCGCTGTGGCGACCCCTAACTGGGAAAAGCCGAAAGACACAAACATATACAGTTCCGTTATTCCAGCACCTCCATCGCTCATTCCATCTTTCCTTTCCTCACTGCAGGGCATCCAGTAAAACCTTTATCTCCTGTGCACCAAAATTTACTTGATCTTCTTAGCAGTCACTACAACATAAAATAAATAAAACAAAAACATGCAACAGTGCTGCATATTATGCAATGAAATGCTGCATGCAAATGCAATATCTTGTATGGCATGACCGGCTACATTATATTAATCTGATAATATCTACTCGACAGGCTTTCAATCTGCATGCAAAATTTCTAGTATGAAGCTATACTGTAGTAAGCTACATATAATGTAATGGAGCTGTGTAACAGAATGCATGTTTGATTTATATACCATGTAGTGTATACGCATATGTAATGAGATTTCCACTACTAAAACATTTTTATACATGTTTATACCAACTGTATGTATTGTACTGAAAGCAAGCACACAGAGAGGCAGTGGCATGCAGACCTGTGCCTGTCAAGCACTGCTCTCACATTATAGCCAGACATGTGTCATGCAACAAAGGGTGCATTGCCAGTGGCACTGCATGCCATCAGGTGTGACTGGTGGGTCCACAGTGGTCACAACAGTGGGTACCTGTCATTTGTACAAACTACAGACCATACATTAGAAAATGGCAGCACAGAGAACCCAAATGGGGATGAAGAGGATGATACAACTGTGTAAGTTATATCCTCCCTCTTCATGACTACATGTTCAGAAACAGGCATTTCCAGGACAGCCATGCATCAATGCATGACCACATTTATGATGCTAGTTTATGGCCATCAATGGAGTACCAAGAAGTATGGAATAGTGATATCAGTGGAGCAGCATGTGAATAAAGTAGCCAAAAGGCTGTTGGCTGTAATGGAGCATAAGCACAGACACTCTGGCATAACACCAGCTTGTTATATCACATATTGCATTAAGTAGCCATAGTGCAGGTTTACAAGTAAACACTGTTTACCCATGTTTGGGTTGCTCTCTGCCACATTGAAGAAGCTAAATGCAGACCAAATGAAGTCACCTATGAGGGGCAGGAGGAGCACCCTGCATGCTGCCATGGTAAGTGCGTTGGGTATGTAAGGTATATAACTAATGTATACTTAAGTCTGATGGTCTGCAGCAGCTCTGCCTTCATTGTGTGACTGTCACATATGCTTGCTAACAAACCAGTCCTAGGTGGCATGCATGTGCCACAGTGCATGATGGTCACAAGCAATGTCAACATGATTGTCATTAGCTACTATGGTACCTTTCCACTGCAAAGTTGTGTAACTATCCATGTATTTGTCTTTATGCTTCTCTCTTACTTCTCTGCTTCACCTTTTCCACCACTTTGTGTGACCCTCTATACAGGTTATACATGTGGAATGCACTTGTGACATGCAAATGCGTGTAACACATTATGCTAGTTTACCCACTGGAAGTCATTGTGCACTATATACTACCATACAGCTATTGTATGCAATGAGGTAGTTGAGTATGTATAACAAAAACAGTGATGTTAACTATTGTAGTGCTCTAACTTTGCTATGAATTATGTTCTCTACTGTTTATGTTTTGCATAATGGGTAGAAACTGAGCACCTTAAGGATGCAACAGGGTTTGCATGTACAACAAACAGTCCAGCTTCATTATGGCATTTGGGTTGAATGAAAGACCTCCTTGTGGGCACATGTGTGAGCATCCAGTGTGGTAGCTCATGGGAGCATTTCAGTGAGATTTCTGGCACCTACTGGAAATCATACAAGTGCTACAGTAAAGAATAGCAGTGGCATTTTGTGGTGTCTCGTAGGATCATACCAACCTTGCAATATAATACTAGTTAAGCCCAGTTTGCTTCACCAAGGATGGCTTTCAACTCTCATTCCAAGGCTTCTACATACAGCCTAAACCCCTTGCTGCCCCCATAGTGTCTTTTTAGTCAGTATATGTCTAATGGGCATCCCAACATAGCAGATATCAATATAGCAATTTCAGTCCTAAAGTGGACCACATTTAGGTGGCTCTTCTTAACATCAGAAGTATAAATAACAAATTGCCTTATCTTGAAGCTCTCCAGCAACTTGAACACATGCATGCAAAGGTTCATAGGTTCACAGGTGTGTACTAGGCTAATGGCCCTGGAGCCTTTCCAAGCCCAGCCTATAGGATTACCCTGGCATCGTGCCACCTAACTTTAGTTCTCAGTGCCACTGTCAAGTAGAGCCACTGGAGTGATTCCAGGGTGAATATTCTATTTCCCATCCACTCATCAAGATTTCTCTTGAAGAAGACATGTGAGTTGTTCTGTTTGACATGTATGGGAAGTCTATTCCATAGCATGGGCAGTCTCTGGGTTATAAACCTGTCCCTCCAGCTTGTTCTGTTGATTGTGGTAATGAGGTTGAGTTCTCTGGAGCATGTCTGTTTACTTACTGAGACATGATTTCAATGTATAGAAAGGACTCCTAAATGCCTAGGTTTTGTGCCTACCATGCATGTAGGCCTGATGGAAACTGTGGGGATGATTCTGTATTTGTCCAAGACTATATTACTGCTATACAAATTCCCAGTGACCCACATACTGAACCAAATGAACTCCAACTTACTTTAAATAATTCAAACTATTAATTTATAGTTTGCTACAGGACACCCTCCATGTCCCCTTATGACCATGTATGATCTCTAAGTGTACATGAGGAACTACCTATTGCCAAAATGGCTTTATAATTGGAAATTTCAACTATTCCTCATTAGCATCTATACTTCCAAAGTTGTGTATGTCCATAAATTCTTAGATGTATTAATTAAAATTTCTTTTGAACAGATAGTTAACAAATAAACTCAAGGGCATAATATTCTTGACCTGGTCATAACTAATATTTCCACTACATATACCACACCTCTAGTTTCTCCATCCCTGGTTAAGTCTAACCATAAACTTGTCACCTTCTCTTTGAAAATCTTTAAAATCCCTGCAGTCCATAATTCTGAATGCAGGTATTTCAAACAGAGAAGCTACATCAAAATCTCTGATGAGCTATACAAATACATTGAGGACCAAATTAATTTGTAACATCTTCAGACCTGACACCAGCACAATTGCTATTTATACAAAGGAATTTTATTCCCACATAGATAAGTGCCTAGACCTGGCCATCTCTCTACCAGAGCCATACATTGCTGGCAGTTTGAGAACAAACCACTTTGGTGGTCCATACATTTTTAATGGTGGTTGGGAGACTATGTAATGGTTAGTGTTTCACACACAAGGTATAGTGTTTGATTCTCACATTTGAAAGGTAATTTGGCTAGGCTTAAAATGACCTGCAAGGGCAGCTAGCCTAGTGCTTACTTATGAACCTATGAATCACCTTGAATAATATATACCCCAGATATAGTCATCCTGACAGAAACCTAGCTAAAACCTCACATTACCAGTGAGCAAATACTCCCTACAGGTTACGGCATACTAAGAGTAGACCAGCTAAACAAGAAATGAGGCAGTGTAGCTATAATATTTCAACAGCATCTAAACATCCAGATCTTAAAATCATCCGCTCCACAAATAGGCAATGAAGAAATAATATATACCATCCTCAAAATAAACTGAAAACCAACCATCAACATAATTGAATGCTACTTCCCACCTGGCCAAAACATCCCTCCACTAGAAAACCTCCTCAGCTGGTCTACCCACCATCTCTCCCAAGAAACTATCATTTTAGGTGATTTCAATATTGACTGGCAATCCTGTTCTGGCAACCATCCAACCCATCATGTAAACCTTCATGGTTTCATCCAACTAGTCCAGTCGCCAACAAGGATAAATAAAAACTCCAGCAAGCACACTACCTTGGATTGGATACTAATCAGTAAGAGCCCCCAGTCATATATAAAAGGCTGCTTATCTGATAGCTTCAGTGATCACTCTACGCAACATTCCTACTCAAAAAATACCTATACCAAGCTAAACCTGTCATCTACCGTCAAATACATAAAAAACTAAACTTTAACCCACTCACATTCATCTCATCCCTCAAAGAATGTAACTGGCATCCTCTAAAGTACCTCAGTTTTTATGATGCTGTTGAATTTTTTAATACTACCTTCCTGAGCATCCTTAATTACCATGCCCCTATAAGACTTTCCAGAACCAAAGCGCAACCCTCCCCATGGCTACAGAAAACCACTAAGTCAGAAATGAAAAACAGGGATAAAGCCTGGGAGCACTGGCGCAAAACCAAACCCCCTCAACTAGACGGAAATTCCTAAAACTACGCAATAGAGTCAAAAAGCTAATAAAACAGGACAAATTCCAATACTACCAGTCTGCCCTAGACTCCTCCCAACATAGCCCCAAACAATTCGGGTCCTCCATAAACTCCATTTTCCACCCAGGTAAAGTCAGTACCCCTCCTCCTAACATCCCTCACTCCTCAGAAAATATTGCTACCTCATTCAACACACACTTCACACAAACCATACTATCACTAGCTAAACAACACAACCCCCCTCCCCTCGAACCCACACCTTCAACTAGTAATCTCCCCACTGCCTTCTCTTTTTCTCCTGTACCTACCTCCAACATAAAAAAAATTCTTAACTAAACTTAAGCCCACCAAATTAGCAGCAGACAGCCTCCCAAGTGAATACCTACAAATCACAGCTGATGCTCTGGCCTACCCAGTATCCATCTTGATTAACTGATCTCTGCCAGAAAGTTACGTTCCCACACTGTGGAAAGTATCACATATAATTCCCCTCCACAAAGGCGGACCCTCCACAGAACTAACCAGTTACCGCCCCATAGCTATTCTCTCTCCACTCTCCAAAATAGTAGAGAGATGCATACACTCTCAGGTCTCAAACTACCTCCTTACTAACAACCTCCTTTCCAATACTCAGCATGGTTTCCGACCAAACCATAGCACCACCACTATCTTAGTCTCCTTTACTAACACTATCCTTCAGCATAAAAACAATGGCTATCTTTCCTCTGCTACTTTCCTAGACCTATCTAAAGCAGTTGACATGGTCCCACACAAACAACTTATCTCTGTCCTCAGTAACCTATCCTTCTCTCAATCAGTCACCAGCTGGTTTCAGAGTTACCTGTCTGACCACCAACAATCCGTTGTATGGCAGAATGATATCTCCCCAACTACCTGTCTCCATAGGGGTTCCCCAAGGATCCATCCTTGGACCCCTACTCTTCCCTGTTTTCACCAATAATCTAGCCTCTGCCACCAAACATGGCACACTCATACAGTACGCAGATGACTCAACCATCATCTGCTCAGCCCAGTCCCTACCCAGACTGCAAAAAGTCACACAGGAAGCCTTTTCCTCTGTTGAAACTTGGTTATCTAATGCCCAATTAATATTCAACCCAAACAAAACTAAACTACTTATCTTCCAGCCCACCAGACATACTCAAAACAACTCTCACTTTAACATCACAGCAAAAGACAACACCACTATATACCCAACTGAACACACCAAATTGCTAGGAGTGGAAATAGACAATAAACTAGAATTTGACATTCACATATCCATGACCATAAAAAAGACCACAAAAAACTAGGAGCATTATACAGAAATAAACAACTTCTCACCAAAGCAGCAAAGATTTCAATAGCAAATTCCCACCTTATCTCCACCCTACTTTATGCCTCTCCAATATATACCAACCTAAGGCAATACGATCTAAACAAGCTAGAGACCTGCTACAACAAAATCACCAAATTCGCCACAGTGGCATCCTACTGTAGTCACCACTGTCTCTCACTTGCTGAACTGGGCTGGCTTGAACTCCCTCACCTCCTTCAATGGTATCAACTCTCACTCGCCCACAAACTAGTAAACCATCCACTAAATGTCCCATCCCTCCAGAATCTACTCCAACCCTATCGCACCATCAGACCACTAAGATCCAGCAACAAAAATCACTTGCAGATCACTAAAGCTAATAATTCTGCTGGTGAAGCACTATTCTCTTGCACCATAGCCAAATTATGGAACTCCCTCCCACCCACAATTAACGCCGTACCATCATGCACCCACTTCAAAACTTTACTAAAAGCGCATCTAAAAACATGCTGGCTATGCCCTTGCAACTCCCACTCTAAAATCGCCCACCCCATCCAACCACTACCTTTCTTTCCACTCCACTAACTACCTTGATTATGGCAAGCTCAGATGCTCATAAGCCTAGTACTTATTATACAGCAGGAACTTCTTATTGTAACACTTAATGTCTGTTATGTACTTCACAGATATAGATTCTAGTTGTCTACTGATGTACTATGTTCTTCATCTGTAAATATGATCTAAGTAATTGCTATGTTATATTGTCAATCGCTATGTAATCCAAAGTAACTACTGTCTGTTTATTTTAACTGTGGAGCTTTTCTCCCCGGGCCGCCGCTGAAAATGGACCTACATCCAATCGAACACTCCCGGTCAACAAATGTAAATAAAAATAAATAAATAATAAATAAAATAAACTCTGTAAGAGAAAATAACCTTAAATCATACACAGATCTAAAACTCCTCATATAAAATATTGTGCCTAGAATATCAGTAAGGAACTAAAATCTACTATTGGGCTAGTAAGGCAAATCCTAAACTTAAATTATCTTCAGAAGCCAATGATAATTAATAGCACTTCTTTAACTACATTAAGAAACAAAGAAATTACACCCATAGTACTCTGAACTTATCCAAAATGGCAGCAGTTACTCAGACCCAGTAGAGATATCAAATATACTAGCAGACAAATTTATTACAAACTTTACCCTTTTAACAACTGTCTTAACTCCATATATTCACAAATCCCTTGCATCTCCTAATATTGCAAAGGGATATGTACTGAAGGTGCTCTGTAAACCAAAAATACTGCTTCCCTGGGGCCTGATAATTTGCCTGACTGCATAATAAATAGCAGCAAACATCCTTTCATGGAACCCCTAGTTAAACTGTTTACCCTGAGTTTAGATATAGGATTTGTACCTGAAAGTGACAAACCATTTCACTTTCAGACCCGTTAGACAAGATAACCTCCTAGAACTCTTCCATGTCCAAATAACTATTACTAAAAAAACCTTATCATATCATACCTAACTATAGGATCCCCCTCTATGTCTATGGGGGTATTTTAAGGGGTGTATGTTAGTTACAGCATGATTTAAAGAGACATAGGTGTAAGACCAGGGTGAATTTTGATTTCCCATCTACTGTTCCAGGTTGCACTTGAATAGGGTTATGGAAGGGCTCTGCTTCACATGGATAGGAAGCCTATTCTAGAGAATGGGGATTCCCCGGGATATATGCCTGTCACTCCAACATGTCCTGTTTAAGTAACAGGCAAATTTTTAATCCTTAGATAAAGTAATTCTGGTGCTGTTTGTTTTGCAGATATGCAAAAGGTCCATTACAGTAGGATCCAAGGATGTCTTATATGCCAGGCATAAATGGCCTCTTAGCAGACTATAGGAAACAGTGCATAGAGATAAGGCTTTGAGGTGGTCTGCATAGAGCATTGTGTTTGTGTGCTGTATTCTTTTTGTGAAGAACCTCTGTGTATGTTCCAATTGCTGCATATGTCTCGTTAGGTACATACTGAAGGGGACATTATACTCAATGATGAGTCTGATAAAGGCTAAGTACAGTGACACAATGACACCCCTGGACCTAGATATCATGCCTTTTCTTATAAGTTAAGTGACATAGAATCATTTTCATATTACCTTAGACACATTGGTTGAAAGCCAGCTTACTATCTACACAACTTCCCAAATCCCTGACTACTGTGACTTTTTTAAGGGGTGTTTAGTTTCCCCTGGATGGCCAACTTCCCAAAAGATACCATTATGCATTTCTTGATATTGAATTTTAAGCTGTGTCTTTGTCACTAGTCATTTGTCTGTGTTAGATCTTTCTGTAAGATGTTAGCATCTTGGGGCGTTTCTTAATTGCAATCATTTGCAAACTTGGTAACCAGAGGCCCTTGATGTTAGCCTTGACTTCCAAACATTGATCATAATCACCTTGGTAATGGGGGTAGCAATAGCTTCTCAGTCCTCTGTCAGCAGCATTTCAATGGTGGGGGTACCTATGGTACAGGATGGCTGGCAAAGTGTTATATGATGATGTATGTATTTATTTATGTATTTATGTATGCATTTATTTATTCATTTGATTGATTGATACAGTCCCAGCCTGCCTTATGCCACTTTTTTTTTAGAGGAGTCCAGAGGAGAAAAGTTAACAACATAATTTATATAACTATTAATTCATAATTTCAACTATATAATATATAATATATATATAAACTATGTGTTATATATTAAAGTATTAATTAGAGATAGGTAATCAGATAGTGGCAGAGAGATTTGTGATATTTATTTGGCATTTGCAATGTTCACACACTGTTGTCTCAGATTCACATTCACATTCATAGGAATGTGTGAAAGTAAAGGCTGCGTTATATTCAGAGATGCTGATTAGCAAGAGTGAAGTGCCAGAAGTTCAGAAATGCCAACACTGCATTTGCAGTCATGACTAAAGAGTTTTCATGTAATAGAAGTCAAAGAGAACTGATCTAGCATAGAGCCCTGGAGGACTTCACTGGTGATCAGCCTCTTTGTGGAGATTGTCTCTCCAATCATAACTTCCTGGGTCCTGTCTGCGAACCAGCTGGATATCCAACAAGTTAAGCAGGGGTTTATGCCTAATTTTCAGTTTACTTACAATGCCCAAGGAGGGTATTGTTTCAAATGCCTTAGCTAGGTTAAGGTAGGCAGCCTGCATTGTACTGACCTCATTTGTTGCCTTGGTGACCTTCTCAAAGAAGTTCACCAGGTTCAGTAGGCATGAGTTGCCTTTGATGAAACCAAACTGGGTTAGGTCCAGTGTCTGAAGGTTTCCTATGTCATTGTTAATCATTTCCATGATAATTCTTAGTCATACTAAAGGGTCTGTAATTCCTGGGATCCATTGATGGGTCTCCCTTGAGCAGAGGGATGACTGTTGCAGTCTTCCACTCACATGGCACAAAGCCTGTGCACAGGCTATGGTTGAATAGTAACTCCAGCGGCCCGGATAAGTCATATTTGAGGCTATTTTTGAGGCATCCTGAGATATTATAGGGGCCCATAGAAGCTGTATTCTTGGCCTTAGAGAATGGATCTAAGACCTGCTCCCTACTGATAGCTGGAGGAGTTGTGTGAACCACCTTACCCTCATCTACAGCTTTGGTGACTGCTTCAAAGAAGTCTATCAGGTTTAGGAGACATGATCTGCCTTTCACAAACCCGAACTGGGTGGGGTCCTGAGTTTGGAGATTACCAATGTCATTGTTTATAAGTTCCATGATGATACGCTCCATAGCCTTGTAGACCAGGCTCATTAGGCTAATGGGGCAGTAGTTTCCGGGGTCTGTGGTGGCTCCCCCTTTGTGGAGTGGGATAACTGTCACTGTGCGCCATTCAGTGGGTACATAGCCTGAGGTGAGGCTATGACTGAACATGGTACTTAGGTTTGGTGCCAGTTCATTCTGTAGTTCATGTAGAACACAGCCTGGGATGTCATCAGGTCCCATGGATGCTGTGTTTTTGGCTTTGGATAGTGTGTTTTTTACCTGTGGAGCCGTGATTACAGGAACTTTGCATTCTTTTGGTATAGAGATGGGCCCTTTAGGGGATGACAGAAGGGTAAAGTTAGCACTGAACCTATCTGCCAGGATGTTGGCAATATCCGTTGGTTCTGTATATTTAGTGCCATTGTGCTGTAACTCAGAGCAGATCTGAGTGCTGCCATTGAGATTATTGACATAGCTATAGAATGCTTTGTGGTGGTCTTTAGAGTCAGTGGCGATTTTGTTTTCATAACTAGCTTTGGAGGATTTTATGAGGGATCTCAGCTTCTTACTGAAGCTGACCAGGGAGTTTCTCCAATCATGGGATTTTACTCTTTTTTTGCAACAGTTTCTTTCTTCTGTTATAGAGTTTGTTTATGGCAGGGGACCACCAGATTGGCATCCTTTTTTTGGAGAATAGCATCTTAGTTCTGTTAGGGATTGCACAATCCATGCACTCATGTAAGTGCTTATAAAGTGCATTTGTGTAGGATTCAGCAGTCATACCTCTATTGTCCGTCAGCATGGGTGTCGTGAAGTTTGCCACTTCTGTCTTAAGAAGCGTGAAGTTGGCTTTGGAGAAATTTTTTACTGTGGTTTCCCTAATGGGGGGTGGGGGAGGGATGTGGATGTCTAGGGTGATTAGCTTATGGTCGGATCTGACCAACGAGGAATTGACCTCTGGTGTGGAGCACCGGTTGCCCATGTTGGTAATAACCAGGTCTAGGATATTGCTGCACCTGGTGGGGGTGAATTCCAGAAAATGTTGAGCACAAGAGTTGGTACATGAGTAGTTTTCCCAGTTAATGGTAGGGTGGTTGAAATCATCCATTTTTAGGGTGTTAGGTTGTACCCTAATATTTTCCAGTGTATTAAGAAATGAGGAGTGGGAATCCTGGGGCATCGTGGGGGATCTGTATCAAGCTACAATTTGGATTGCGGTCTTGCCCAGAGTTAGTTGCACTTGGATAATCTCGGATGCATTATGATGAGCAACTAGCCTAGAGGTGTGGATATCCTTAATGAATATGGACACGCCTCCGCCTTTAGTGTTTCAGTCCAGGTTAGGTGGCTGAAAGGTGTGGTATGACTTATAGCCTGGTAATGCAGGGGTACTCTCTGGAGCCTTGAACCAGGTCTCTGTCACTGCACAAATGTCGATGTTCTCCATTTTAAGGAGTGCCTCGAGAGAGTGCATTTTGAGGTTTAGACTTCTAGCATTGAGTAGCAATACCCTCAGATTCTTCTTGCCTGTACCTGTTAGGGTGTTGAATTTGTCATTTGAACCTTGCATAAAAAAGGCACTATAGAGGTGGCTAGAGTCTTGGCCAGTATCAGGAATCCCAGGGGCGACAGGTGCAGGCCATCTCTGGCAAAGCATCGTGGCTTGTTGATCATGTCATCCCAGGCAGACAGATACTGGATCCCCTTAGAATGACACCAGAAGCTTAGCCAATTGTTGAAGCCAATCATTTGTCCTTGTACTGTGGTATCATTCTGGGTGATGGCAGGATGCTACTCAGGGCTAGGGTCATAGCTGCCTGGGCTACAAGATCAGACAGCTCCTCCATGTCCCTTTTCATGTAGTCCAAGGAGGTACGTCTCA